>NW_027526422.1:151049637-151307346 GCF_048455015.1 Haemaphysalis longicornis
TCTGGCTCATTCTCCGGTCGCTACTCGGACGCACGGAAAGCAAAGCAACTGCAGGGCAACACCTCCAGCGGCTCATCCACAACTATCCCGGCACAGATGGAGGACTCCTCCGCGACATCACTGCCCACCATATTGGCGCCTCTCTTAACGCTCCTTCCCCGACTACGGGCCTACCCGATTACGCTGGAAGACCGATGCCGCTTTCACAATGACAGAAATTATCACCGCTATCCGAAAACTGACCCGCAATACAGCACCAGGACATGATCGCATCAACAATAAAACACTCCGAAACCTTGACTACAAAACTATTGACAGCCTCCTACAATACATCAATGAAAGCTGGGAGCGAGCCAATTACCGGCGCAGTGGTAACATGCAGACATCAGCATGATTCCCAAGCCAGGCAAACCCATTAACTTCCGCAACTTGCGCCCCATTTCTCTTACCGCTTGCGTGGGAAAACTACGAACACGTGGTGCACGACAGACTATCGCCACCGGCCGCGGTGGCTCAGTGGCTAAGGCGTTGCGCTACTGAACACGAGGTCGCGGGTTCGATTCCCGGCCACGGCGGCCGCTTTTCTGATGGAGACGAAAAGCAAAAACGCCCGTGTGTACGATATTTCGGCGCACGGTAAAGATCCCCAGGAGGTCAAAAATTAATCCGGAGCCCTCTACTACAGCGCGCCTCATCGCCTGCGTTGCGTCGGTGCGTTAACCCTACAATCAATCAATTAAACAGACTATCGCCGTACTTGGAAGACAAGGAGTACCTCCCGCACACCATGTTTGGCTTTCGCCCCGGACTTTCAACACAGGACAACCTTATTCAAAATAAGAATTATTGGATAATCTCAGCAGCCAACACAGGAGCGCCATTCTCGCACTTGACGTCAAAAGCGCGTTTGGCAATGTCGCCCATCAAGCTATACTCGAAGGCCTGCAATCCACCCACTGCGGAAGGAAAGTCTACCGTTATGTGCGCGACTTTCTCACCGACCGCACGGCCACGATTGGCGTGGGACAGCTCCGCACGGCAACTTTAAACGCACCACCAAAAGGCACCCCCAAGGTTGTGTCATTTCTTCACTGCTTTTTAACTTGGCAATGCGTGGGCTACCGCCACTCCTGAACAAAATAGCAGGAATCAGCCATGCGCTGTACGCAGACGACATCACTATCTGGGCGCGTACAGGCTCAGTAGGTGAACAGCAAGACGCACTCCAGACAGCAATAAACAGCACGGAAGAATACCTCTGGGCTGGCGGGCTTTCTTGTGCCCCTGACAAATCGGAACTTTTACTGCTCAGGAAACGTAGCAAAGGTCGCCCACCCGCTCCCATACCCGAGCTTTAACTCTTAGTCAATTGTGACCCAGTACCCCAGGTTGATACCCTACAAATTCTCGGCTTAACCTTACAGAGAGAGGGAGCCGGCCTTGCAACCATCCAAAAAGTAAAAGGAACTGTACTTCAAGTCACCCATCTCATTCGCCGCGTAAGCAGCAGACGCCATGGTCTCAAAGAGCACGACACAATACGCTTGACCCAAGCTCTAAACATCAGTAGGATTACCTACGGCACTCCATACCTCAGTCTCAAGAATAGCGAGCGCGACAAACTGGATATCCTTATCCGGAAGGCCTACAAGCCTGCACTTGGTCTACCTCCGACAACTTCTACCGACAAGCTAATGAAACTTGGTCTGCACGACACCTGGGAGGAACTCGCTGAAGCTCACAAAACCAGCCAACTCGAAAGACTCAAACTCACCAAAACGGGTCGTCATACGCTACGTCGCCTTGGCTACGATGCACAGGAGACCAGTAAACAACACATCCCCCTTGATCTACGCCAACTTATCACCATTGCTCCCATCCCCAGAAATATGCATCCGTATTCAATGCATACCGAAGAACAGCCAGAGTCATAATTCCCATAAAGTCCTATAGAGACAACAAACCAGCGGTCCGCTTCGCAGATGCTGCCCGGTACTCCCGAAAGTCAGCGCATGCCATCAGCGTTGTCAACAACCATGGCACAGTACTCACGTCGGCCACAATCCCAATCCAGGACGCAGAGTCTGCAGAGGAAATTGCCATCGCCCTCGCTGTTAATACGGTCTCAGACTACCTCACTGTCATCACAGACTCCAAAACCACCTGTCCCCAATTACCAACTAGGTCGTGTTTCTGGTAAAGCCATCCGCATTCTGAACACTCTAAAAAGCCCCCCCCCCCCCCAAACTCCACATAATCTGGACCCCAGGCAACGCATCCCTCGAGGGGAATGAGGGGGCCCACGCCGCTGCCCGCGAGCATACCTTCCGGGCCTTCCCCTTGTTGGCAAACCGATCGACGACCTCCAGCGATGACATTCCAAGAAGATACACGGATGTCCTCACCCATTACCGTCTGCAGCGCCGTATTTACCCCCCACCACATCCCAAGATGACCAGAGAGGACGCCATTACCCTCAGACAGCTGCAAACTAACACCTACCCCCACGGAACACTACTCCATGCCATCTACCCAACGACATACACATTTTTCTGTCAACACTGCCCACACCCAACACTCTCTACCATATGGCCTGGGAGGGCCGACAATCACCATCATTAGCCACCCTACCAAAGCCAACACTGGAGCAGTGGGAGGACCAGCTGACCAGCTCACGCCCTCAAGACAAGCAACGACTGGTGGACAGGGCCTGCCGGGCAGCAAGGACCAAGGCTTCCTGGACTAAGGAGGCGTCCCACAACGGAACTCATACAGTTGAATGAATGTTTATTCCTCCTTACCGAACGGTTTTTATCCGTAGCTGCACCGTGTTGGATTCTTACCACTCATTTCTTAGTGTTCGTAAACTCAAACCACCTGGAAATCTAGGGCGGTTCTGAAGGTGTCCGCGTGTGCCGGGACTTTCATTGCCTTTTCTAGGGCAGGGGCATGTTTTGAGACTCCAGGCGCCACTACACCTCCATCTCCATTCGATGTTGTAGCAACCATGAAATACAGAAGTTGCAGGCCATTGATGGTTCAGGATCTTTTGCTAATCGCTTTACTAAATTTGCTTCCTACCGGTGCTTCCGTTCATTTCGGGGATTTTGTTTCAGTACTGCCAACCCTTTCATTGCACTGAAAAATGTTATGAGGGGCAAACACTGCGCAGTAACGCATTTTTAAAAAGTACAGTTTTAAAGGAAGCAATTCATTATTTTCTACTGTGCACGGTGAATAGTGTTTATTTTTTCTCGATCAGCCTTTTTCGCTTGACCCAATTATATAATGAAACACTGTTTTCCAGAACATCAATTCAAAGTTTTCGCCTCCTGTGCTTCCGCAGTACCCAGACGACGAACAACAAGAGGTTCAGGGCCGCCATGGTGTGAAAAAGTCCGGAGTACGATCCCAGCTCGTCCCTGAAGCAACCTGAAAATGCAGAATGCACTAAAAAGATCCAATTGCAAGACACCCAGCCGTGCAACTTCTGCGACAAAAAAAGAACAGTTGTACAGTTTTACTAATGCTGGCACTTCTCCCTAACGAGTTTTGGCGATATTACAGGGCGAAGGAAATATAAGCATACGATTTTTTTGGTGAGCTGCTATTTCACACCAAGATATCGTGAATAAAAATTGGGCATGCTCCGATACCTTTTTGACAATGTATACGATGATGATTGCAATGAGCGGTGTCAAAGGGAAGAGAACCAAAATATTCTCCAAAATGCTGTACCATTCGAAGATGGGCATGTTTTGCACAAGGTAGCATTCTTTTTACAATTCGCGGGGAATGTCAAAGTGGGTCAAGCTTAACTGGTTCGAAATTTAAATCTTTTTCTGCGGACATATTACAGATTCATAATATATTCATAACATATGCCAACCGCGACTATATGTTGCCTGCGGAACGTTCACATCTTCTTGACATCCTTGTGAACTGAAACGATAAACAGGATAATGGAAGAACCTACCCATAATATTTATGTCACACTATCCTCAACAACGCAATGCAACAAACACTCATTCTCATATCTCATTCTCATGCCTCGTGCCTCATTCTGTCGCGCAACTTCGTTGTGCGAACGTACTTAATAGAAGTTTCAGGTAACAGCATTATCGCGACAATGTATCGATGTGTGTTACGATATTTCAACGGATTGCGGCAGGCTATTGAATAGGCAAAGCGCATATGGCATGCGTTTTGCCGATTCCGTCCTCTAGGGAAATGGGCACTCTATTGGTGGCGTACTGGTGCTCATACCAACTAGCCTAAACTCAACCGCTACTATAGCTACTGAACGCAAAACGCATAGACGGACACAAAACAGCCTACGAAGCAGCTACGATGGGCTTCTGCCACAGACCGTACTGAATTTATTATGAATGGAAATGTAACAAAAAGCACGAAAACAAAAGCAGCATTTATTTGCTGCATGACTTGAACCCTCAGCTAAAAATCGCTTTTGGAAACACTGTGCTTTTGAGATACCATTACCACAATATGACATTTAGAAACGAACCGTGTCATTGCGCTACAAACATGGGACGAACGTGTAGGAAACAAATTATTGCAATGCTTGTGCCCGGAATCATCGCTGACACTATAGGGAAGAGAACAAAAAAAGGACATTTTTTTTAAAACCCAACGCCCCTGCGCTTAAAACTTTTGAAACGTTGGGTGTAGTTCTTTTTGACCTGATAAACATTGGGAAACTGTTGCTGTATCCATCGAGTTTAAACCCGTACAGTTGACGTCATACCTTCAATACAACGAGTCAAAGAACAAAGACTGAAAGTGACCGCATTTCTTACCGATCAAAGGTGGCAGCAGCAGCGCGGTCGCTCCTTCGCAGAAGAAGACTGCTCCTATCATGGCCGGTAGCCTCTGCATGCCGAAGTCGTTCACCAGAGCCGGCGTCTGGAGTCCAATTCTCGATCCCAGTGTCGTGCCCATCAACACCGAAACAATAACCATCGCAGTGAGCTGGCGGAAGTATGAAAGCAGCTCAAAGGCCACACATTGCAGAAGAAATCCTATGATCATGACAGATTCGAGTGATAAGGACCCAGAATCTATGACGAGCCCTGCTAGAGGTCGGAAGAGAGTATCGCTAGCCGATAGGCCGTAAAGGAGGTAGACAGCCTGCGAAGGCGCTATCCCGCGGTCACTCACCAAGTCTGTAGATACGACGATAAAAACGCTAAGCGCATTTACAACCACTGAGAAGCTTAGAGCGTCTACTAAAAATGTGAGTGTTAAAAACGGGCGTAACGTGCCCTTTATAGCGCAGATCACGGTGTTTATTTTAGATCTTTCCGACTTCGCTGCACGATCCTCGGACTCCCGATCAGGCATCGGACTTATACCTATTGTGCGTAATATTTCTACGCAAACTACGCCAGTTGCGACAATTTGCGGCTCAGAGTTTGTCTCCCCTGCCGTGCGAGATCCGTGTTTTTCTGCACGAAGCTCAGCGCTCGTATTGGCCACAGTTGCGATAGGCTTCGTTTTGTCCAAATCCGTTTTCTGTTCTGGACATCTTCGTTGACATAACCATGGCGGGCTCCTCAAAGCCAAAGCAAAAGGGAAGGCGTTCATCAGGAAGGCTCCGTATAGGAGGAATGTGCCACGAATGCCGTAAGTGACGCGAAAGAAATCGACGAGTTTGGGAAGAACCATGGTGTTGATGCCACCGGCTGTGAACATGAGGCTACATGCTGTCGTTCTTCGCTTTTCAAAATGTTGAGCCACTAGAATGTTGACGCTGACATAGAGCCCGCAAACGGCCACACCTGAAATTGGACAGAGAGGAAGAAATATATGTATTCCACACGCACACGCGCACAGAATGCCACTTTATCATATAATAAGCAAGGTTGACGACACCACCCCAAAGGCAGGTTCTTGTACTGTAGGTTCTCAAATCTTCACTACGCTGATTACTATAATTTTGCCATGACCACCATTTCGGGACATCACATGGCTTTCATGATCGAATATTCTTAAGTTTTTAGTCTTGTCACATCCGCGTTACCCCAATTCTCGAAATATGCAACCTACCGGTCACATTGGACGACAAAGGGCCCGTGCCAACTATCTTTAGGCACAATCTCAAAAGGATTTACTATACACAAACGCCTCTCCCTACGCAACCAAGAATGCCTATGCGAAATCAGTGGTCAACAATAAACTTCAGAACGTAGCCACAGCCACTGTCCTTACCACGGACACCGCCATAGCTGAGGAAGCAGCAATAGCCATGGCAGCCATCAACAACACAGATCGACTACGTGACCATACTGGCATATTCTCGAGAATCTTGGCGCAACTTTTTGCGAGGCACTCCCCAGCGGCCCTGAATATTCTCAAAAGCAAGACTCACCTACCTGACCTCTTCATTATCTGGGCACCAAGTCATTCAGGCATAGTCGGCAATCAAGCGGCACACACCGCGGCTCGAGAAGCATATACCGGGCCATTGTGGACAGAGACAACACTATGCCAACCATCCTCACGCATTAAACTTCCCAACCCCTACTAACGTGCAATGACATACTCTCTCACTACGGGATAGCCCGTCAACAGCAACTCACCATAGAGGAAGGAGTCATACTTCGCCAGCTCCAAACTCCAAACAAACACCTTCCAGCCCCCCCCCCCCCCCCCCCCACACACACACACGCTTTGGCACAAGATATTCCCCACCCAATACTAACCTCAGTGCATCATCTGCCCAACATCAGGAACACTATACCACATGGTCTGGGCATGCCCAAACATCCAAGATCTTTCTTCCAATCGCAACCCTACCCCTTCACAGTGGGTGGGGACGCTGACCAGCTCCGACCTAGCTCCCAGCATCGGTTGGTGAACAAGGCACGGAACGCCGGCCTACAGCCAGGGATTCCTGGAGTGAGGACACCCACCACTGGCCTGGAGTGACCGCGATGACAACGAATAGGATAAATAAAGCTTTTTTCTTCTTCTGCTAATTTTCTGCACCCTTCATGTTGGTGGTGAAGCGTTGCTTTGTTTTCAATGTCCGGTTTAATAGAGTTTCTACTCTATTCACAGAGAAGAAAGTTGTTGACCGTAGCAGCACTGACGATCACTAATACGAAACCATTAAACTATCCATTGAGCGAAAAAGCCGGCGTCTGGAGTCTGTAGCAGGGAAACGGCTCCTTAACCGATGATGATGATGATGATGATGATTAGTGGCTTTCCCTTTGAATCGGGGCGTCGGTTGTCAGCAATCGACTTGCCTGTTTTATTACGTTTACATGCCCTACTCCCAGGTTAACCTATAGATTTGCTTCCTCCCTCCCATTTCTCCCTCTTTTCTGTTTTAAACTCCTCGCCCCCACCCCCCTTTTTTCTCCCCTCGCTGTTCTAAACCCAAGTGACTGAGAAGCGCTCCCTAGCGGGTAGTTTCCATTAATAAATAATCATGGAGAGGTAGCTACTACACAACACTTGGGAATTAGCATTGGGCGTGACGTGTTCTACAGCGCGTTCTTCACACCGATTCAACCGCAAAACACGAAGACATTACTCGCAGCGCAAAACTCGGGGAACTCAGTGGCGCCAAAACTGACATTTGAATGTAGTTAGCGTTCACCCGTAACTAAGTAAAATGTCTAAAACATTTGTCAAAGTTCCCTTGGTAGTTTGTGCGTAATGTAAGAGCTTGCACTGCGATGGGAATTATCTTCATGAAAAGGTCTGTAATTATGTTATAGTCCATAGAAGGAGCACGCATTGTCGGTTGGTTTAGGTTTCTGCAAAGGCTGTTCCGTAAATAGGACAGGTATTACTTTCAAAAGAGGTGTTTGTTGCACGGCTTAGTCCTTTACTCCTTGATAAGATCGTTTATCACGTCAGGAAAGCTCATTTATGTGTTCTTTCATTTTCCCGAGAGGTCAACTTAAACAAGCAGTATCCCCCTTTGCCTTTCAGAAGTTTTACACCAATTCCGACAGTTTATTTTGTGCCTTGGATTTTCCACGATTTCTATTTCAATTCATCTTTCAGCATGGAATGATATTCTGCTGAGTTGATATGCGCGATTGTTTTTAAGGGGGTGGTGGCGGTGGAAACATTTACTGAGCTGTTCCTTGTGAGAGTGTTCCCTCAGTCCAAGAATTCATGAGAAAACCGGAGGGTCTTCGCTGTGGGCGCTAAAAGTAGCTGGGCCTCCAGTTGTCCGCTGGTTGTCAGGTTCTCCCACCGATCAGAGAGGAAGGGGAGAGAAGAGAGGGGAAGGATTTAGTTTTGCGCACACCCTAGGATGACGTGAGGCAGGGTCTCTGGTTGATTGCAATAATGGCATTCGGCAGAGTATCGGCCAGGGTACATAGAATGGAGCCAGGTTGGATGAGGGAACGTGTTGGTTTGAAGCAGGTGGAGGGTGGTTTCGTTTTTTTGTCGATTCCTGGATGTGGGACCGGCTAACGTTGTCGTGTCATTCTATAGTGCTGCGTGACTTCTTCAAAAGTGACAAATGGGGAGGAGCCGGTAAATCCTCTTGTGCCTAGGAGGTAAGAGCGCAGGCTTGCTGATGGGCAAATGTGTGGCTCCTCGATAAGGAGTGGGGCGGTGTTCATTTAAAGGTCAACAACGTTTTTGGGTAGATGTCGAATGAGGAGCTTTCGAGTAAAGGGGGGGGGGGGGGGGGCAGCTTCCCAGCAAAGAAGCTGGGACATGCCGCTTGCGAATCGTAATTGTGGTCTGTGAGTTCTTCAGCTACCCACGCAGGAGGAGATTCGATTGACGCTTCAATGTCTAGCCGAATTCACACATAGAAGCACCGAAATCCCCCTGTGATCCCCTGTGATCCCCTGTAACTTCTTTTTATCCCAATAAACGTTGTGACATTTCTTTAGGCCCAACGGGAATGATGAATACGTCGTGCACTGCTTTGTCCTGCTTTCTCTTTACGGCTTCAGCCTCCATTCTATTGACCATACACAGTACATACACGCTGGACTACGAAATGAAGCTGATAACAACCTCTTCTTAGCGTAGACATAAAACAGTCGTAGATAAAAAGGTTTGCGTATAGTATACTGCCACACTGTGCGGCCGGCCAGCTATATAATTTTACGAGAACTTGCCTTGCGCGAAACTCTTATCCAAGACACCAAAGTCCTTGACCTCAACTTGCCCGTCACGCGCAATGTTTTTTTAGCTGCCTCTTGAGCGATGAATTGAGGAATGAGCATTGTACGATCAGATGAAGCCACGTTTGACGTTTGTACGGATAGTTTTCACTTTACTGTACAGGCCCAGGCAAACTTTTCGAGTTTATAAATTCCGAACACATCGTTTGCGGTTCTGAACTTCTTCGCACTTTTTAGAACCGTAAAACTAAAGTCAATACTTTGCACACGTTCGACACTAAGGGCCTCGTGAAGTTTTGTTTAAAATTTTCAATTAGCACTAGTGTTACTATAATTTCTGGTTTTTAAACTGTTTTGACTACCTAAGAGGAGCCCTCAAACAAGAGTGGTAGAAGTAGAAATAACCATTTATTTAAACAAGAAAAAAAGAGAACGGTCATTGCAGTCCTGGTCGGCTTCCTCATACCAAAAAGCCGTGATCCTCAGCTGCCCGCGCTGACCTGGTTGTTACCCAGAGCTGGACATCCTTGGTCGGGTTAGACAGCAGGGTTTGCCAGAGTGGTTTAGGTGTTGGTAGTGGCCACGGGGCTGATCTGGGCGTGTTGGGACAGTCGAGCACCATGTATTGCAGCATGTTAGGTTCGCCTTCGCAGTACTGGCATTGACGCGGGTCGAGTCCCGGTGTATACCGCATGAGTAAAGTGTTCCATGTTGATACGTGTTTGTTAGCGGTCGAGCTTGGGATGTGGAACAGGGTATTGCTGTTGTTCTTTCAGGTAGTGTTCAAGGAGGTCCCGATATGTGTTAGGTATTGTCTTTGTGGCTTGAGTTGCTGGAACTGGAAAAGCGGTGGGAGGGAATACCCGGTGTATGTGTCGGCGGGCTGCGGCGTGGGCTGCTTGATTCCCCTGTATCACCGCATGTCCTGGCGTCCAGACGATGAAGAGTAGGTGTCTTGTAGCGCCTGGTGATGCGAGGTGAGTACATGCGGTGCGGCGCTGCTGCTGATACCTTTTTTTAATTGCGGCATGCTTGTTGCGGGTCTGTTGCTATTGTAAACGCGAAAAAAATAAAAAAACTTCCGCTATGCTGTCCCGAAAAACGGATATTCTGCAGGAACTTCTGCAGGAACGCATATTGTTGCTAAATCCAGTTGAGCATATGACCGCGAGAATATGACCCACAGCACCATGCCGTGTGTTGTGTGTTTACACTGTGTCGCACTTTCAGATTTGACTGATGATAATATGACTAGCTCATTGAGTAGCTCGCGTTAAGCAAATTTGGTGATGTTAATAAAGCTTCTCCGGATTTCGTGCGGCTCACAAGCGACCGTAGTCGGGGTAGTCAAACCCCTTCCAAGTCATGTCCCTTTGGTTTCGCTAGTATTACCTAGTGCACCGACATTATATAAGCATTTTATTTCCTAGACGTGTCATTGAAACGTAAAAAGCGAAGAAGGAATGGCCTGAGGGAAAGTATGAACGGGGAAAGAGCGCTGCTGGAGGCTTTTTTAACGTTCACATGTGTATAATTGTACATGTTTGGGATGTTTTGCAGCTTTTGTTAAATGTATAGCACTTATGGAAGCAGAATGATAAAACCAATAATAATTCGTTTATCTGTGTTAAAAATAGGAGCATATATTGTCAGCAGATAAAATATAAAAATAATATTGCTTGCGCGTTTACAAGCATACTGCAACGAGCTTCTGTTTAAAAACTATGCAACACGCTTCTGTTTAAAAGCTATGCAACAACCACACTACACAGGCGTTTGCACTCAACTTTTCGTTCAACAAAGTTACTTTTATACGGACTTCTCGTGTCTTCTTTCTTCATTGTCTCAGGGGCAGTATTCAAATAACACTCAAGTCAAAAATTGTTCTGGTGGAAACCATCCTGGCACATTTATGATTTTTTTTCCGCTGAAGCTTGGTCGCAATCAATTTTCAATCTTTCAATCTTTATTCAGGGATGTATACATATTTACATATGGGTTGTAATACAGACGGAATCAAAGCTCATATATCAGCTTATTCATTGTATATCACACAACTCACCGTGGAATAGGCCGATGAAGACATCAATGAAAACGATGCTTGTTGCAAAGTAGCACAAACTGACGGTGATGCCTGCGATGAAGGAGCACGGCAGCAAGACTTTTCTGCAAGAGTAGTGTCTGCACAGCGAACCCATGACAGGACCTGGATGGAAGACAGTTTTGTTGTAAAACATGACACGGAATGTAGGAGCACCAACTTCGAGGTGAAATATTCTTAGCCTCACCGTTAGTTATTTATGACAAAAAGTGTGTTTTCACGGGAAGTGGCAAGGGAAAACCGAAAGTTCACATTTTAGACAAGCACAAAAAATAAGGGACGTCCTGCAATTGGGATCAAAAAAGGAGCCCATCTAGAATAGAAACGGTGTCGAGTTGTACACCGCTGCCAACCCACTCGAGTGCTCATGGCGAAAAAGTGCCAACTTTTTGTGTGGTTCTCAAACCAAGAGGTTGAATTTCAAATGATGTCAGACATTTTCAGACGACTTACGCACGTTATGATCGCGCCGATGAGTTGATGTCCAAAGATGTTTCAAGTTCCAAAAATGGAAAGGCTAATATCCGTAACAAAAAGAGCGCATTACACCCCGTAACAGCATACAACAGTACCCAATATGGTCAGGTTCCAATTAATGTGCAAGAAAAATCACGACACCTTGAAAAACAGCGCAAAAAACTCGGACGTAGAGAGGTTACACAGACACGAGCGCTGACGAGCAACTGGTGAACTTTTATTAAAGGTGGCAATAAATAGAAGAAAAGAAAGCAACCATACGCCAGTACAAACGAGATAAATAAACAGCTTAAAAGCAGCGGCGGGAGTAAAAGTTGATAAAACACACACAAATTTCTTTTTATCCGGCCAGATAAGCAAACTCGCGCTCAAAGAGTGCCACGGAAGGCAAACTCACGCAATCATCCCCCTTAGTGGCTATGACTGAAGCCTCAAAGATTTCGCGGGATCGGGCATCACGATACCGTTTTAAAATGCGGGTTTCATTGAGCTTGGGGTAGCAATCTTTGCAATTCTTACAGTGTAAGGTCAGATTGCTACCAGTCCCTGTGCGCATGTTATTTGCGTGCTCACGAAGACGGTCGTTGACGCACCTGCCACTCTGGCCCACGTATACTCGCCCGCACTTAAGTGGGATATCGTATACTATGCATTCCACGCATTTGACATACTGTTTTTTATGTTTCTTCCCACAAGCAGCCCTGGGAACCTTTTTGTCATTCACCATGGCACACAATTTGGATAGTTTGTTGGGCACTGAAAAAAACTGTCCGCACTCCTGCCTTGTCTCCTATCTTCTTCAGTGGGTGTGACACGGCGTCTACGTAGGGGATGACGTTAAGGCGGCCCCTGGCATTCTCTTGCGACCTTTTTGTAGCCCCGCTGGAGTTCACCCGTTTCAAAACGCTTTCCGCCGATCTGCGCAGCAATGGCGTGGGATACTCTGCCAAATTGAGTCTGCTGACCTGATTGTCCAAGCTCCTTGTCATCATGTGACGGCAGGACCTAGTCACTGCGTTTTGGATGGCTGCCACGGCTATCCCACGTTTTACAACCTTCGAGTGTGCCGAACTGAACGATAGGAGTCCTTTTTGTGAACGCGGGGAATATTTCCAGCACACATGACTGCCGAAGGTCAATTCCAGGTCAAGGAAACGCAGCTTCTTGTCTTCTGGCCTCACGCTCGTCAATGTGAAGGTCGTCATAACAGATGAAAATGCCCCCAGAAGCTTGTCTCCTTGGCTTAGCGGGTTTCCACAAACCTTGAACAGCACGAGGTAGTCGTCGACATACCGAAACGTTCTCACGACTGCATGGTCAGGAAGGACGTTTTGCAGACGCCTGTCAAACACGGCAAGTAGAAGGTCGCTGAGCACAGGTGCAATCGAGGAGCCTATGCACACTCCCTCTCTCTGGAGGAACAGCTTGTTGTTGTGCACTACGAAAGTCGACTGTAGGTAAAACGCTAGCCTCTCAAGGAAGGCTTCGGTACCGATGCCGCACTCACTTTGTAATCTTGTGTTCCCGAACACGTCGATGGCCTTACTCACCGCTTCCAAAACCAAGGAATGAGGGAGCGAGTAGTACATGTCTTTCAGGTCCACCGACAAGCCACTCATGTCCACCGACAGGTCCACCGACAAGCCAACATGCGCACAGGGACTGGTAGCAATCTGGCCTTACACTGCAAGAATTCAAAGATTGCTACCCCAAGCACAATGAAACCCGCATTTTAAAATGGTATCGTGATGCCCGATCCCGCGAAATCTTTGAGGCTTCAGTCATAGCCACTAAGGGGAAGGATTGCGTGAGTTCGCCTTCCGTGGCACTCTTTGAGCGCGAGTTTGCTTATCTGGCCGGATAAAAAGAAATTTGTGTGTGTTTTATCAACTTTTACTCCCGCCGCTGCTTTTAAGCTGTTTATTTATCTCGTTTGTACTGGCGTATGATTGCTTTCTTTTCTTCTATTTATTGCCAACTTTAATAAAATTTCACCAGTTGCTCGTCAGCGCTCGTGTCTGTGTAACCTCTCTACGTCCGAGTTTTTTGCGCTGTTTTTCAAGGTGTCATGCATACCCAACTAGCCCAAAGTCAAACTTTATTGCGTAAAAATCACGAGGAGACCACCGTAGGGGAGAGGCTACCTTTCTATTGGGAGCGCTATATATCTGATGGATGATGGGGGATATAATTGCCGTATGCGTTATGAGTAGAAGCCAAGTGTTTGCGCTTGCTGCAAACGGGCGGCTCCGTTTCGGGTGCCTTACAGCACGTCGTTGGGGGTAGGTAGCACGCTTTTGTGCCAAGCTGGTGGCGTGATCACCGTATTGTCACGCCCTCCCCTCACTGAGACAGACGGAACAGTGATAACATGCTTCCTTTGGATTCCTTTTAAGGTGCTCGACGAAGTCGCTCTCACCATTTTTGCTTCTTACGCCGATGGCGTGAACTTCCATTAAACTGGGTGAGCGGGTACAACTGCTGTGGGCCGGCATGTTGATTCGGCAGGCAAGGAGGCTGAGTTGTTACCTGCTGATCAATAACGTGGCAGCCCGTTTTCCGAAGTACTTTGTCTAGCAACTCGTACATTTAACTTCGTGTTCCATTTGGTTATGCATGTGAAACTTTCATTGGGAACTTAGTGTTCGGCCGCATAACCCCATAAATATTGGTACTGCAAAAACACAGCCGTGAGGCCATTCTATGTGCTCTTGTGTGTGCTCTAAATATAAGCATTCTTGTGTGTGCACTGAATATGAGTCAGGCATTGACTTAAGCAGATCACTAGCCATCCATGGCCGCTTTCCCCGCAGCTTCATCTTTATCGCCCCTCTCCTCAGCCGGCTAAATGAGCGTCTGCTTCTGCCGCCACCTCCGTACCCACAGTTATTGATCACCGACGCTTTCTATGACCGTCCTGGGGAATTTTCAGGCACGACGAGAACCCTCTCCTGACAGGCGATGCCATTCGAGGCGCATGGCCATCCTATAAATGCCATTGGCTGGTACTACAAGCCATTGTACGGTTTTTTCAACACACTTCACATATTACACGGCTCGACAGTAGACGTGTGAAGGTACTGTCAGGAGTAACTTGAACCCGAGAGCTGTGGCCGAGCGCTACCGGAGCCACAGGGTAGGCGTTTTATAGTGATTCTGTTTACTCCTAGCTGCGGTATGCATCCCCGCATGCATTTCTAGGATGGGGGAGGTACACGGCCGCAAACAGAATTCATACGTTCTCAGAAAAAACGGATAGGCTAGGCAGAGAGGGAGTGGTAGCAGTCAAGACACGGAAGAGGGTGGAGAGAGTGTGAAGTTGGCGCTGCATTCGAGCAGCACAAAGGGGGGCAGGACGTGGCGCAGAAGCAGCTTAAACGCGAGGGAGGGGGAGAGGGTGTGGCATCTAACGCGACACAGCCACTCCCGTCGTCAATCACGTGAACACCGCCTACTGGCAAGACGCAGCGGTTTTGTGTACTCGTTTGAACTGCGCCCGGGTCAATCATGCTTTGTTTCGTGAAAATGTGCAACTCGATCAGTGAAACCGAAACAGCTCCGAAGATACTGCTGTACCATAGATACCATATTAATCGCGATACTGTTCCGCTGTGGGTACAAGCCCAGAACTTGGATGGATGTTTTATTACAAATTAGAAAATGTTAATTACAAACTAAACAAAAATGGGGGAATAAAAAAAGGGGAGCCGAAAAGAGAGTGCTTAGGTTAAACCCGATGTCCCGGGCTCCAGATGAAACGGCTCCGTCCTTCACTCTCTCGATCAGTGACTCTGGTTGCTCATCGTGAAGGAACGAGCTGATGATCAGGGCCACTCATGTAGGGGGCCACTTCATGATATCTTTCTTGCAGTGATGCGGGTAGCGCCTGTGTCTCCGGGTCATATCCGATGCCAAGCCCAGGATAGGTGAAATGAAGTTAATAGTTCTCCGCTTTGCTGGGAATTTCCAATTACGGTTGGCCAATTTCTTCCGAATGTAAGTTCCCATCGCGACTTATGAATAAAAGTGTTAGTCTGAAATTTTCCAAGTGCTGTGGCTTCAGTGGCGGTCAAGCTCCTGTGAGGCTCACAGGAAAAGAACGTCGCCGCTCTCCAAAGTGTGTGAGGAAGGGAATGTGGAAGTCGTGGTCATAAGCGGCGCGGTGTGCGAGATCACTCGCCGCCCGGTCAACTGCTTCATTCCCCTCAAGGACTTCGTGCCCTGGCCCCAAGCAATGTTATGGGTCTCTTTCATGATTGAGGGGAGAAGCCTCCGGAAGCGCTTTGGAATTCTTCCTGCGGCGAGGAGTCGCAAAGCCCGTTTCGAGTCTGTTGTGGTGTTGATACTGCGGCTAAAGCCTTCCCCTAGGCCGGGAGCTAAAAGAATGGCCCCTACCTCCGCCTCCTCTGTTACAGTGTGCAGGAAAGTAATATAGTCTTGCACAGATCCTGTGTTCTCAACAACTACAACCATGGCGGTGGTTCCCTCGTACAAGTGAGCATTTGCATACACAGTATTTTTGTAATCTTTAAATTTCCGACGAAGTAACTGGACCCTGTCCCCTTCCTCTGTGTAGGCTGGGGTACATGTTCTTCGCAGAGGGAGTGTTCTTAAGAGTATTCGTTGTTCAGCCGTTATATCTGTCATGGTGTCCAGTCGTTTTCACTCAGGTGGGGTGTCTGCTTTCCAGAGAATGGCGTGACCGGTTTTAGGGCTTTTGAGAAGCTTTTTTTTGCGCTGTGAGGGTAGCTTCTGGGATCTCTTCAAAGGGGTTATGGAGACCTACTCCAATGAGTTCCTCATTAGTTGTGAAGACTGGCATGTTCAACACGGCTTTGTAAGACTTTCGGAAAATGACGTTGACTTGTTAAGTAAGTAAGTAAGTTAGTAATTAAGTAAGTAAGTAAGAAAAGTTTATTTATGCATTGTAATACGTGTGGGTGAGCCGATGATAGGGCAGGCTGTACGATATTCGACTCGTAATAAATGCGCAATGAGGCTAATTGTGTCTTCCTCCTTCATTCGTACTCTTCCCCTTGTGAGGCGTTTTAACATTTTGACCAACTGGTTCGTGGTTTGCGGTAGTTTGGCTATTGAAAGGTCGACTTTGCCGGTTTTTTTTTTTTTTGCGGGGTCATTGTTCTCCGGCATGGTGTCTTGGTCGATTCAAATGTTGATTTTCTCTTCTCTCAGCGGAAAGGGCCGTATGCCCTTAGGATTTAAAATTTTTCAGGGGCACAGCGAAGGCTGTTACGTGCTGCAAGATTTACGACCCAGTTTACGGCGTTTTACAGGCTTTGTTCTTTCTGTTTAATAAAGCTCTGTGTAGCCGATAACAATTTATCATCGGCAGAAATGACGTGGCCGATTTCTGGTAGTTCGCGTAGTTTGCGTGCAATTTTAATCAGTGTTAAATCAAACAATGAAGTGCAAAAACTGAGCCCTAATCTTGAAGAGATCAGAACGAAGTTCCCCACGCCCCCTGTTGCCGTTCTATTGGCGCGAAAGGCAGTCGCATAGTGCATAGTTGAAAACCCATTCCCCGCAATTTAGCTCGTTTAGAGCCTCCAATATCGCTTCATGGGTAACGTTGCCGAAAGCGCCTCTAAGGTCCCATGCAAGGATGAAGTGTTCTCCATATGCGGTCTTGTCCAGAACGTCCTTCTTGATTAGCAGATAGGCTTCCTGCATTCATCGCCTAGTTTCTATTGGCGTTCATCTCCTCGCTTTCCGTTCGTGGGTTGCGTCTAAATTAAGCTTCGCGATGGCCATAGCCTTTTTTTATGCCTACATACTCTCTTACAGTAACAAAATAAAACCACAGTGGCTGTAAACCATGTAATAAAACACAGTTCTGCGTGTAATCATAACGTTCTAAGGCTTGTTTTGAAAGCTTTCCTTTCCGGCTTACGCTGAAATGGTTGCCCGTGAACGCACTAAATTATGAATATGAAGGGCTGTAGAACAAAATAACCCTGCATTGCTGTGGAAGTTGTGTGTTATCCCTTTGCCGCTTCTTCATTTTTCGACGGGCGATGAAAAAGCTGGAGCGCGCAGCGTTATAATTCTCAGCTGACTTACAGCTGACGCGGTCTGCCTTGAATACCTCTTCATCATTTTCAGCTGTTGCGTGTTCGGTATGCGCTGATTTGTGGCTACGGAAACACACATTTTGAAACTGCCATATGGCGCATGCTGTGGACAGAAAAATCGCATTTATGCGTGGCTATTAACGTTAGGCGCGCTCGTGCGCAAATCGCGAAATAATACTCAGCGCGTACAGTGAAGTTTATAAACGCTTAAATCGGGGCATCAAGCTTCGTTAACCTAAACAAATATCCCCTGATCTGGCAATAAGGCTGCGGATGGGAGATTTTCGTATTTTTATTAGATAATTGGTTTGGTAGGATATGCGACATGCCAGTTTATGGACATGTCCTCAGTTTTTATTTTTACTCATACATTCGTCCATTAGTATTTGTTAGATTTGCTGCAGCGAGTTTTATTTATTTATGACCTAATGGCTTGACAGCGATAACCATGTATGCCGCCGATTGGAACCCTACGTAGGATATAATTACAGCGATTTGAAGAGCTAACTTCCAGTTTGTGCAGCCTCAGATGTGGCTGGGCATCGGACTGCGCTAAAAATGCACCGTTAGAAAAAGGCTACACACACACAGCGCTATGTGTGCGTAGCATTTTTGTTTGTGTCCCGTCTTGAGCGCTCTTTTTGTATGAAGTATGAACCAACGAGCCCCAACAATTCCATTGAACGTTTACTTATGCGGCGCGATGAATGGTTTCGCGCGACATGGCATAGTAGAGGTTCCGCTCAAAAAATCCCAAAGTAAAATGTTAGCATCACATACCACTGGTAACGCCTTTACGCGTTCGAGAGGCACCCCCACATGTGTGTCCGCAATTCGCGCCATCGCGCTGTGCGGGCAACGATGGCAGCAGTATAAGTAAAGTAAATGGGTCCGAGTTATGTGCATGGGGTATCACTGCCTAATTTGCGCATGCATGGTCTGCTCGTATTCTGCGCTGCACATAGACTTGAGCAATATATGTGCACGTTTTCCCGCTTCGCGGTGCCATTTACTATTTCTTTATCACACCGTATTTGCACGATTCTAACCCACACGTTTTCTTGCTAAAAGTAGCCTTCAAATGTGTGTTCAAAATCGGGTTCAAAACTGAAATCGCGCGGCTTCAAAGCGGCTAGCCGCAATGCCACGGTCAC
The DNA here is from genome assembly GCF_048455015.1 of Haemaphysalis longicornis. NCBI lineage: Eukaryota > Metazoa > Arthropoda > Arachnida > Ixodida > Ixodidae > Haemaphysalis > Haemaphysalis longicornis. Next base: position 151,068,590 of record NW_027526422.1, read on the forward strand.
GAACCACTCCCTCATGCCAACTCAAGGGAATGCAAAACCATCCGTGAACACCACGTAAGTTTTGGTGCACTGTTTCCTAAATGGGCATACCTTAACCAGCTTTTGCGCATATTTCTGCTGCTGCAATTATTCACCAGTTTCTGCCATTATGGCTGGGAATACATACCGCTCTGGAGCGTCCATCAAGCGCAAGGTAATTTTATTTGCCGACGGTGACGTGAACCGAGAAGCATCATGCTCACTTAGCTTCCCGGAGGCATGAGCGCGCGATTGACGTAAACGAAGAAGAGACATATTTTTATGCAATGCTCCGTCTGCGCTGAGCACGGACATTTTCGACAACTTGAAAACTTCCAGGTGTAATTCATAAATTAGCAGCGAATGAACCAACGACCCGCCACATCGAAAACTATAAAGGACAAGGCACTTCAAATTATAAACACCCCGACCCAGTTTTAATTTCAGCAGGAGCTCGACGAGGAAGCTCATGAAGCACAAATGATTTTTTACTGCTACAGTGGCGTGCATCAAATAAAATGTCTTTTGCAAGTTACGTGGTGTCACGTATTTTACATATGTGAGGCAACATCGGCGTCAAGTTATTTTTTTTTCACTTTCGTACGCTTCCCCGCACGTTAAAACGGGGGGCGCGTTATAATCGCGTAAATACGGATTACTGAATTGCCCCTTAAGGGGGGTGCCATTGTTTTTATTCATTCCAGTCCCTCTTTCCTCGTTTGTTTGTTTTTTTTTGTTTTTTTTTTGCCGGATGGGTAGGGTTGTTTGAAATTTGTTCGTGGTACACAGGGAGTAAAGTGAGGTAGAGTGGTACCAAAGGCCGAGAACCCATACAGGTTGGTCTTACGCTCTTGAATAACGGAGTTGTTCGCAGCTGGAATACCACTACGTGTCTTATGGCTTGCTAGTTGAGATACCTAACACATCATGGTAGTAATAGTGGTAGTGAGAACTTTATATAACAAAGAAATTTGTGTGCTTCCTGAGTCCAGCTGCTCCAAAGAGGAGTTGTGGTTTTGTGCTCTGGAGAACAGTATTTGCTGGGCGTCAGTTTGAAGGGTACACCTGATACAGGACCGTGCTGATACTGACTAAAGTAGCCAACGGTATTAGTTTTCAAAAGCACACCTACTAACAAGTAAATTTTGTTCTAAACGCATTATTTTCAGTTGGGCGCAATATAAGTTGGCGTTAACCTTACGAGGGACACCACAGCAATAACGATCAGTCTTTCATAACCTCCGGAAAGTGCTTTACTGCGCAAATGGCTGCTCCGCTTCTGATGAAGCCGAAAACCGAAAACGCCGGTATGTGCCAGATTCCTGCGCACGTTAACGATCCCCAGGTGGACAAATTTAATCCGGAGCCCTCCACTGCGGCGCGCCTCATCGCCTGTGTAGCGTCGGCGCGTTAAAGCTTACAACCAATCAAAGAAAAGGGCTACTCCAGACACTTTTAACGCGAAACTTCAAGCTGTGTAAAAGCGGGGGTAACAATAGCAGAACGGTCAACACAGGCTCAACGCACACAGTTCCCGCTGCATTTGCTATGTGCGCGGCACACTCCGTATTGTGCTTACCTGCCAGGTGAAGCAAGCTGTTACTCAGAGTGACAGGCCAGGATGCTCGCTGCCTTGTTACGCCGAAGGCCTCGACAATGCCGTAGAAGAGGACGCCACTGGAATGAATCGTGGACAACAACAGGAACAAAGTGGCCGCACAGAATCCCAAAGTAACCCAACTGCGCTGCGAATCCAACCCGAATTTCCGGTCATCTTTTAGCGCATCGGCGTTTGTCTCGGCCATTTTTTTTTCACATCGAATCAAGGTAGACGTACTTCCCAGACGGGGTTAAGGATGCAATCTTTTTTCTATCCTGCATTCAAGGGCACGGCGACGCGACTGCCTCAGAAGAAAAAAAAATGGCCATATTACAGTCACATGCCGTCTGAATACCCATTTCAGTCCCGACCGAGAACGTCATTTTATTGTCGGTGTGGAAATGTGACGCCATCCTCGCCTTATCAGAACCCGCAGGCAATGTAAAGTACAACGCAGCTAACTCTAGCAAAGTAAAGATAGTGTCGTTTCACATAAACTTAGCGCCGCCCAGGACAGCGGTATCTATTCCTTGCCTGGTGCCGTAGAGAGCATATTGCGTCGTACTTCGCACTGCGTATTGAGGTATTGGACACCTCACATATGCGTAAAGGTACGTAAAGGTACTTTTACACGGTAGGCACGCCAGCAGGAGGCATACATGGCTAAAGCCGTACACGTAGCCCACGAAAACGTGGGAAATAGGTTTTAAATGACCGACATAAATTTTGCCCAATAGTATTCGTCCGCTCTGTCCAGTAAACTTTACTGATTTTTATACGGCGTCCCGACAACGTACATTTCGAATGAAAAAAAAAACTGGGGAGGCGTGCACTAAGTCGCGCAAAGCTTGAACCGTAGCGAAGCTGCAAGATTTTTTTGTACGTGAGCAGTGAAGGACACATCACCACGCATTTGTAGAAGTTTGAAATTGTTTATTTACATGTTCCGTCGTCACTTTCCTCTGTGCTAGAAGATATAATCATCGTCACTGGCGAAGCTGCAGTATTTATTCCTACGTGAGCAGTGGAGGGCACCTCACCACTGCGCGAGCCGCTGACGTTGGGTGGTTGCCGCGAGGCACGCGCTCAGAAGCGTTGGGCGTTTTTTAACTCCTCGGGGTTTTCGCCAGTTTTTTTTTTTTGCTAAAGCCACAGCGCGTGCCGGGGACGCTCGCTTTGCGGTCGCCGCGAGGCACGCGTTCACGAGCGCTCGGTGTTTTGTTGGTATTTTTAACGCGTTACGCGTTATGCCCCGCACATCACAACCGGCAGCTCTGCTGTTAAAAAAAGAATGTATTACCAAGAATAATGACCCACAGAATTGTACGTTCTACGTGTGAAAGCTGTTATACGAAATCTATCCAGACGCCGTATGCGCGGAGAATACGAAAGGATACATGACGCCGTTAACTGAGTCAGTGAGAAAAAAAAAACATTTCTATTAATGGACTCCAGGCGGTGATGGTTGGGCGCCAGCCCGATGGAGGGCATCCACTAGTCTGGCAAGCCGAGGTCTTTGCTGGCTGGCCGTGCTCATTCCACGAAGCCTCGCTGGACCAATGCGTCTTTGATAACCAGCAGGCTTCCAACAGCTGGTGCGTAGGGTGAGAATTGGGCGTCAGAAATTGGGTTCGAGGATTCTCCCACAGGGTGCCAAGCTGGGGCAAGGAATTTCAGGTAGAGGAGTAGAGGGTTGGTTACACTGCAAGGAGACGGGAGTTTGTCTGCCGCCGGCGAAAGACCTCGCCTTGTATAGGCTAGGGGCGCGATAAGCTCCAGAGAGGGACAATGTGGTGCGAAGAAATCGCATGAGAAAAAAAAGAACTACCACGACAACAATTAAAGCCGCGAAGAAAATAGGACGACGACGAAGAGGAGCAGGAGGCAAAACGTTTATTGAGCAAAAAGAAAAAAACGGTGGGTGGCCTCTTAGTTCAGGAGGCGGCGCGCAGCCGCAGCTTGTGTGAGCCGCTGGCTTAGGCTGCGCTGCTCCTGAAGGTCCGCGCTGGTCAACGCGTGTTCCCACTCCCCGGGGGTTGAGGAAGGGAGAGGAACAGGGGGATGATGGCACAGTAAGACGAGGTTGGCAGTGGTGGCAGGAACATTGCAGTCAGAGGTATTACACTCGAAGCCTAAGGGGAGATGTGGGAGAGGATGGTGGCGTTATAGTATGTGCAGGTTTGTAGTCGGCGCCAGATTCGTGATTATTCGATGGAGAGAGAGAGAGAGAGAGAGAGAGAGAGAGAGAGAGAGAGAGAGAGAGAGAGAGAGAGAGAGAGAGAGAGAGAGAGAGAGAGAGAGCACTTTATTAAAGAAGACCTCTAAGCGCGGGAAGTGGCCGGCACCGGAACTGTGCGCCGGCCTTCGTTGCCCGGGTTATGATGATCTTCCGTCTCTCCGGGTCAGAGCAGCTCAGCGCTGCCTCCCAGAGCTCCGAGGAATTGATTTGAGGGAGGAGATCATATGGACAGGCCCACATGTGATGTTGCACCGTGGCCTTGTCTCCGCATAGTGGGCAAAACGGAGAGGGATAAACTGAGGGGTGTATGTGATGGAGGAGGGCCGTATTGGGAAGGGATTCGGTCTGTGCGAGCCTCCATAGTCGTTCTTCCGTGTACGTCAGTGAGGGGTGGGCCGGTGGGTATTTGAAGCGAGAGAGGCGGTAAAGAGTAGTTATTTCGTTGTAGCTTAATAGGCTATCTCGGGCTGATCTGGCTCCGTGAGAGGCTACAGAGGTGGGGCACGCCCGGGAGGTGAGTGCTCGGGCTGTCGTCTGTGTCACCTCGTTACCCCCAAGCCCAGTGTGGGAAGGAGTCCAAATCAGCTCAACTTGGGTAGTAGGTCGGTTTTGAAGAAGTTGTAGGGCCTGGGGTGAGATGGTACCCGCAGAATAATTTCTAATGGCCGTCTTCGAATCAGAAAATATGATGGAGGGTAGCGGACGACTTGCAAGGGCTACTGCGATTGCCGCCTCTTCCGCCGTGACCAGTTCTGCCGTGCGGATCGTGAGAGAAGTGAGTGGCGGATTGTTTGGGGCGTTGATGACTGCTATAGCGAATGCATTGCGGTGTCGATATTTAGCTTCATCGACATACACGGTGTCTGGACGTATCGGGACTTTTCTGCAAGCATTGTGGCCCTGTGCATCTGCGGCCCTGGTGTGCATCAGGGTGCATATTTCGAGGCAGGCGGAGGGTTTTTATGGAGAGCACAGGGTGAGGCGGGGCATATCTTCGGCGAGAGCGCAGGTAGTGCGATAGGACGTCGGTGAAGCAGGGGCAAAGAGGATGGAGAGTGGCCGTCGTAGAAGCCGGGCCAAGCTCTCGGGCCGCAACATGGGCTGCTTCTTTCCAACGTAGTGAGGCATGTCCCTGGGTCCATACGATGGTGATTGTAGGTAGGTCGGGAATGGCTTTGAGGATCTTGAATGCTGCGGGGGTACTCTTCCCAGCAGATAATGTCGGCAGGCTTGTTGAGAGTCGGTGATTTTGGTTACGTGGGTGGTGGTTGGGTGAGTTTCCAGTTGCAAGTTTGAATCCCCGAGGGTATATTCTTTTTTTTTGTAAGTTGCTTTTTTCGCTTTCTGCCGATGTTTTCTATACTGAGTTCACCGTTTTTGTGCCGTAACGTCCACTCCTCCACGAACGATTTCGCAGAACGCACGCAGACTGACACTAACGCACTAGCGAGTTCTCGTTGGTGTGCTGTTGCCATAAGCACCGACTACTTGCGGGCAGTGGGCACAGATCCGAATCAGTAGACCCTTGGCCTGTTGCGAACGCGCTTTTTACGATAAAGGCATGAGCCGTCCTGGAAGGCTTATCTTGGTCATTTTACAGCCGACAACATGGCAGAAGGGCGGAATGACGATTATTGAGATATCGAGAATGCCCATCCATCGATAACGTCATTTGTCAAGCATGTGATTTTACAGGAACGAAACCGAAACTTGTTTGAATGCTAATCTTGGACATCGTCCAATCACGGTGCATCTCCTCCCGACGTCACAGTGTTCAGCTGGTGCGGCCGCCGCAGACCACGCATGGTAGTTTTTCTTCTATCGGGCTTTATAAAAAAATACCGCCTTATACTTTCTTCTATCGGGCGTTATAAAACAAATACCGCCTTATACGATGAAATATACGATGAAAAGTGTGCTGATTTGAGCCAGTCTACGCAGTGCAAGCAAAAACGGAAGCTTGACCAATTCACTTCAGTTTCCCTTTGAGCTAGCAAACATTTTGTTGCTATTCGCAAATAATTTAACTCATCGAACTCATCGAACCGGTTCACGATGTGACTTAGTCGAACCGCAACTGAACCGGAACGAAATAATTTCACCCGAACCATAACCGAATCGGTATTTTCTTTTTGGTTCAACACACTGGCTTACATTTTATAGGCCGTCACGACCCCTTGCCACTGCTTTTTGCCTTCTCCACAAAAATACTTCTTGTACCATCAACCGGCCGCGGAATGAGCACCAGCAATACCCAGCATTAAGACACAAGCGGGATGAACTGTCCCCAACTGGCGCCGCTTACAGACCAATGCGTACTAGCACGGCTCTTTACTACAGACCACATCCCGGACGCTAGCAGCGACAGTGGCGATTCTGTAGAGACCAGTCGAACGTTCTGCAATACGGGGTGCTGGTCTGTACTAACACGCGCAACAAGCTTAAGCCCGTACCATCACATCGACCAGCCCGGCACGCCGTGCTGTCCAACCAAATGCTGAATGCCCAGCTCTGGCTGACCGTGAGGGCGGCGCGGGCAACTAACGACCACGGCTTCATTAAGTGCTGACAAAACAACTTTGACACCAGACCTGCTTGTCACATCCATTAGCTTTCATTGAGTAAAGAATGTGGCCAGGATATGCAACAACTGCCTTGGTAAACGTTTATTAATAAATCAATTGGAGCTCTTATGATCGTTCTGCTTATTTTAGTACATTCTTGGGCTATATTTTGCGACACTCAGCACTGCACCTACTGAGGAGATTTCCGGACGGGGCGCCGTAAATTGCCTTACTCGCTGCCCCTAACCACTTGGAGGACTTAATCGCTTTAGCGGAGCGGAGATGGGCTGCGTAAAGCGCAATCGGAGCGGAGATGATAAATTGTGTCAATCTGGACCAGCGCGAGTCTTTTGCAAAAACAAACTGTGCAGTTAGATCTATATGCTTGCAAATATTCGTCAAACCGGTTATCCGGTTAAACCGCCTCGGAGCGACTCCGGCCTTGGATGCCGGTGATCCAGATATCGTGATTTTCAAGAACGGATTATCAGTATATCCGTGTTTAAAAGCAGTTCGTTTATTGAGAGCAGTGCCGTTAGGCGATTGCCGAGAATACATGAACGGTTCAAAGAATTGTCATACAAATTTATCCTAGCCCTTAAGTTTGAACCTTTTCAATTCGTTTCCATTGTGATGCGGGCGTAAGCTTGTTCAAATTTAAGCTTGCTGCCTAAGGAAACGAATTTAACTGTCATGGACTTTGTGTGATAATCTGTACTTGTTAACTTGAGGTACAAATGTTTTTTTCAAGTTACCTTGCCTAGACATGTATCTACATAAGGAAACTTGGAAAGCGCCTTAACATCAAAAAACTGCAAATTTTATTGAAAAACTGGCAGTGATGAATGCATGCGATATGACTATGCCGAGTGTCTATTCAACAAGTTGCCTTGCGGCTTTATTTCAGTATTATACAAGCCATTGTACAGAACATTATTCATTTCGTGTGCATTACTTTTCTGTATAACGGCATGTATAAAGCAGAAATCGGGCCGCGAGGCAACTCATAGAATACCACTGGCCTCAAAGACTGGCCAAAAAGCCAGAATTCTGCATGATAATAGAATGATGTCCACTTATAGGCATTATCGTTGCAATATGCTCTGTCAAGCATTGTCCAATATTGGCCCTCCAGAGCTTAGCCAATTGTCGGTTCGTCACCTTTCGCATACACCAGCTAATAATGCCGGCCGAGGTATTGCCAATCTCGGGCAAATATTGGCCACAGACGATTTGCCATGCTTGGGCCTGGCACTTTCTGCTGATTATGATGCCCCGAAATCTGTGGAATGCAAACCTCAAGTTGTTTACGGCATCCCACTGAATTGCAAGAAATACTACGTAGGCCAGACTGGCCGTTGCGTAACGACCGTCTGCGCGAGCACGCCAATGCGCTCAACGGGTCTGTGTGAGATCACCTAGCTGCGCATTGCAAAAATTCTGGCTGCATGCCGTTGTTAGAAAAATGCAGCATCTTGGACGGATATCGGGAGCAGAAGGCACGCGAAATTTCCGAGGCGTTTTGCATTGTCCAGTACGGTAAATATTGTGTTAGTTCATAAATAGGCTGACCATATTCCTGCCGGTGGAAAACGGGACACCCCACCGAGGGGGTGGAGGGGGCAGAGAGGGAGGGGGGACGTGCAAAAGACAAAGGGTTGAGATTGGAGGTAGGCATTTTAATGCCAGAACTGCTGTCATTTAAAATGTAACATTTCGCACTACGCCCACTTTTAGGCCGCTTGTGGCCTGAATGTCCAACGAGACGAAAGATCCAACGAGTCTGAAGGTCCAATCAAGCCTGAATGTCAATCGAGATGAAAGATCCACCGAGACCAAAGGTCCAACAATGAGAAAAGTTTAGTGCGCTCATTCGGATAAAGCGGACAGCGATGATTTTGAATCGGTTGTGTAAAATTTTACCCCATCAAATTTAACTGACCGTTTTGACAATTTTGTTGTTCTTATTCATGCAGGACTCAGTTTTGCGTCCACGTAACCTGTTGCACGTGCGCGTATTGATTGATTGATTGATTGATTGATTGATTGATTGATTGATTGATTGATTGATTGATTGATTGATTGATTGATTGATTGATTGATTGATTCTGGGGTTAATGCGCCGACGCTACACAGGCGATGAGGCGCGCCGTAGTGGAGGGCTCCGGATTAATTTTGTCCACCTGGAGACCTTTAACCTGAGCCGAAATCTCGAACGCACGGGCGTTTTCGCTTTTCGCCTCCATCTGAAAAACGGCTGCCGCGGCCATAAATCGAACCCCCGACCTCGGGCTCACCAGCACAAACGTGAGCGTATTGTCCCGCGATGTTCAGTGGTCAATTTCAGCAATATCGTCTGTCAATAAAGCAAACAATAAAGTTTCGTATTGAGTACTGCTATGCGTCAGGGTCTAATCCGTTGGATTCCTCACACACAGAGTGGTAGCATCACTAAATACACGTGAATGTTGTCGTCAGATGATCATATTTGGATAATTACCCATTGGCTAGAAAAACAAACTTCTTGCGCTTGCCATTTTCCTTGAAATCAACGCATGGTCCATCCTATTGAGTCGACGGTGCACTAAAAAACTTTATTCAACTTAAGCTTGACGGGATTTAACGTGCACACAAAAGCAGCTCGAGACACAGAGGAATGCATAATTTAATGGGTTCAGCATCGGCAACCAGCCCTGTAACTTTTTCGCTGCGTATATATCTATAGCTTCAAACAGAACTGTCCATTATTTTGCAGTTGTAGTGTATTACATAGGCGGAAAAGCGAAAGTGATCCGAGGATGACAAAAATGTTCAAATTGTTATCATTCAGGTGAAACTGGAAATTTACAAGTAGAAGATACTGTGAGGTTTTGTGGACAGCCGTGGGAGGGGGGTGGAGGAGGGGCTACGGATCAATTTATGACGCCTAATTTATTTGAACGTGCTCAATACTTGAGGTACATATATGTTTTTGCTTATGGTACTTTATCATTCTGTTGCCTTGTTTTTACCTGATGGGAAAAGCGACTGTCATTGCCAGGAACCAAGCCGAAACTTCGTGTTCACTAGCGCAGTACTTTATTCATGCACTGAGCTGCCATATTCTAGACATAAAATGGTTTAAAATGAGATTGTTATATAAATGCATTTCTAATATCAATGTTTGCAAAGCCAGCAATACCGTTACACTATTCTGAGCTCCGCGCCGAATCGTCACACCAACGTGTGACTTTCTCCCTTTTTTGCCAATCATTGAGCTGCTTGGTGACAGTTAAGCCCACGAAGAATACTCTGAACATTGCACACGACAAGAAGAAGAAATCGAGTTGGAATTTTAAGAATATTACACACTCGAGTTAATTGGTTACTGAGTAGCATGCAACCGCTTTTTTTTATTTGTTTAACTTGTCATTGTGTTTGCATTGCATAGACGGGCGCAGATAAAAATGGTTTTCTTCGTTTATGCAGTCACTAATACCGTGTTTAATTTTTAAAGTCCGAAAGAAGAAAAAATACCCTGCGAGGTCTGCGGCGGCCACAACAACTGCAGCAGTAACGGTAAATAAAGCAAACCCATCTTGAGATGTAATTGAAGACGGCCAAGATTTTAGAGTTCATGCATGCGCACCTGCGTTTGTGTAAAAAATGTTTTTTTAGGAAATAGCTTAGTGCAATTCGCAACAAGTATGTATCGGAATAAAGTTATTGTGTTTTATTTTCGGAGAGTTCGAACTAGTTTCGGTTTTGGTTGCACCGTGAAACACGCCCATATTTTCCAACGATATCTGTGATCGTGCATTATCCATACTTCATGAGTCACCACGACCCCCTTGTCACATGTTTTTGAATTCAGAGACGGACCCGATAAACCGGATGAAATAAAGAAATTCGGTGGTAAACTGTGGACTCGGGCAGCGCAGGACACGAGTGGTTGGAGGTCAATGGAGAGGCCTTTGTCCTGCAGTGGACCTGAGTAGGTTGTTGTTGTTGTTGTTGTTGTTGTTGTTGTTGATGATGATGATGATGATGGTGATGATGATGGCCGTTTCTAGCGAGCAAGTATTGTTTCATATAATTGACGTACAACGCTTCGCCGTAAGCTGCATATGCCTCTGCAACGGATGCACCTGTAGAAAATCTAAAGCAAATTAAAAAAGCGAAGTAATATACGTAATAAGAAAATCAAACCAACTGAAATTCTTCATTGTAAACCGTAAAACCATTTGTGTAAACACCAAACCGGTCTTCAGCCCGACCACACATTTCCGTTCGATAATCCTACCAGAAAAAGCGTAGTAGCTGCTCATCAGATATTTGCGAGGGCTAGGGTAAAGCTGTTATCACTAGTCGCTGCGCCCTGATATGTGGGTAATAATAAATTCTCTTTATTGGGTAAAGCCAACCGCACAAACGTTATTCAATCAATGCTCAGCTTAGCAACTCAAAGTACTGCAATCCAAAAATTACCCCATCTTCCCGTGGGGAACCCTGATGAGGATGCGAAGCATCGTGGTGGTTCCGTGTGGTTCCATTGTGTTGCCGTTATGTTGAGTGATCTGGTTTTTACTAGCGCCAGAGGGAATTTCGCGTCCGGGTCCATACCGGTGGAAAAGGCACGCAAGTGCTGTTGTGTTACGGTGAGTAGGCGGTGGTTCTCGAGGCACCGAAACTCGTCCATCATGTTCTTGTCGATGTTGTCTCTGTGGTAGAATCGGTAGTCTTCGTCAGCTTTGGTGAGGTAAAGGTTGTTGACATTGGTGCACCGGCTGAGAGCAATGTACACGCCCTCCTCGTCGCAGCTTTGTCTTCTCGTTCTTCTTCTTCTTCGGCGGTTCCCCTACGGGAAGATGACGATGGTGGTTGAACGCGAACCTATCTGGTGATGGATTCTTTGGTTGGCCAATCCCTAGGGGCATCCTGCCACAATCAGCATCAGAGGCGCTGCGGACGGGGCTGGTTGAGCTGCAAGGCGCGTGGCACTTCCCGCCACAGCTTTCACACGGGAAATTCAGCATCCCCCTCTAAAGTTTTCAGTTCGTCATTTCCGTTGAAGTTCAGCTTCGCGTGCCTTCGTTGTATCAGTAGCTTCTTGACGTAGTTTGAATGAGTCAAGGACATAAGGCGCGTTCGCAGCACTTGCTCCTCTCCCGGATTTGTAGCGTATTTCTGTAGCGTAGTGGGAAGAGCACCGCGTACCTTCCGTTGCGGCCAGAGAGTCGGGGGATCGAAACCGGGCGCCGCTAACTATTTCTTTTTTTTATAGTGTAGTATCGCGGAGCTGTGGGTGTAAGGAGGAGAGTTGCGCATGCGCAGTGAGCGTGTGGACGGCGCCGCCATCAACGACGGAGGACCAGGCGAGCCTAAGAAATGCTCCGCATTTAAAAAGTAAACAGCAATGTCCGATGCAATGTTGGAAGCGCAGGTCCTGTCCTTTTTCTTGTGCTCGCCTATTTTTACCGCTAAAAACATGCCGCAAATGTCCGATTTGACGGAGGTGGGCCTAAACATATGTACTTGTTATTTGTAGGCCTCGTTGCATGTTACCGAAGCGTAATATAATGAAGCACGAAGAGTTGGCATCCACTCTGCGGGTTAAAATCTAGGGGTTGAGGCCTTTTTTATTGGCCTAATTTGTTTAATTGGCCCATTCGCCGACGGCGTGGCGGATAGTACGGAGAAAAGGTGGGCAAGTAAGATACATAGCTGCGGGAGAGACGCCCCGCGGTTCACCATCTCCGATGAAGTGGAGCACCGGAGTTCAGCCACTGCGTCCACCTCGGCTCAGCCTTACTGCATGAAACGATACTTGTTAGCTTGAAGCAGCGCAAGGAGGTTTATGCCGCCCATTTCTGCAGTCAATAACATGTGAATAGCAGATCATGTAGATTTCTGAAGTATGACCAAAAGTCCGAAACCATATACTTATTGCACGGCGGAACCGAAACCGAAACTGTCTTGAACTCCCACGAAATGTACCACAAAACTAAATTTTACAATTTCACTTCATGCCAATAGCACTAATGTTTTTCCTAAGGAAAAAATAGCACTGACAAAAGCGCAATTGCGTATGCATGAAATTTAGTACGCCAAACAGCGTCCAATTGTATTTCAAGACAGTTCGCCTCGCAGAAAACGTCACGCGACATGCTTAGACGATACCAAGGATTTTAAACTTTATGTATAAGCAGATGATTGTTTGTCAATGTTATTGTTTTAGAAGTAGCTCTACTACTACTGGAAACAAGCACGTGTGTCGGAATGTAGTTGTTGCAGTATATTTTTGGAGAGTTGTTCAAACCAGTTTCAGTTTTGGTTCCCCGCAGCAACATGCTTGGCGCCCAACGTTATCGCTGGTTGGATTTCATTGTCGGTGGCATTATAGCTCAGATAAAATTGACAGACGCGCGTAAAGCTGTAACGTGTACTAGATGACGCGTTCGCAGTGGCTGCCGCCCTACGCAGCATCGAAGACGCTCAGCTACTCCCTCAACTTAGGAGCTTGCCTTGGTTTTCGCGTTCGCACGAGGCCGGCAGTCGGCGGATTCAGCACTGTGCCTGCAAGCTGCCGGTGATATGTCAACACCACGCTAACGAAAACTCGCCAGCGCGTCAGTGTGTGTCTGCACGTAGTCTTTACACTCGCTCATAATGCAATGATTATTGCAGCGCAGCATGGTGAATGCAGTAGATAAAATGTCACCTATACAAAAAGAAATAAACTGCCCCCCCCAAAAAAAAAAAAATTCAACCAGAGATTCGAGCCTCCTGCTACGATGCACTGCATCTAGTGCTTCAGAGCACACGTCCATGCCACATTTCTTTCTATTATGCATGAAAAACGTGCGGTTATTATGCAATACAAAAGTTAGCTGTTATCCAAGAAGGATAACACCACAGCAGCTACAATAAGGCAGCCGCCAAAACTTCAGCAAGCAGTCACGCGCGTCCAACAGGTGCAACCACTCTGGTGGGTAACTTTCATTCGCATAGATGCTCTCCACCTACGTAGCCAGCTCCCAAAAAATGGACCTCGTTGGGTGGGGGAGTTCCGCATACCGGTGAGCCATGCGGCACTTCTACAAGCCATACAATCCCATCACAAAAAAATATATCATAGAGCACTCTAGTAGTATCTAGAGAAAGCAAGAACCGCATTGTGTAAAAGGACATGGACACGTTTACGTGTCCATGTCCCTTTACACAATGCGGTTCTTTAACAGTTTTTTGCAAAACATCCCAAAAAAACCACTACATCCCGGCACAAAACAAAGCAACAATTAATGGCTTCCGGTTTATATAAGCGGCAATCATCCGACCAAGAGATAGACATTCCTTTGTAGCGCAAGTATGTTTTCACTGAGAGTTATGATGTGGGCAGCTTAAAGATAAACTTTTTTGCGTTTGTAAAATCCACACAAATATGTTTCACTAAAGACTGTGTTCTTCAGGCGGGTAAAAAGAGATTGCACATGGGCGATCATGCTGCTGGCCTTTCTGCTAGCTCACCCTGCGAAAAAGTGTTTCCTGTACATTGGATTTACGCTTTACAAAGACAGTATTGGTCGATTTTTTGGATAATTGCTTACAATAAATTCACTGAATCTTCTCCCACTTTTTATTGGCCTTAGCTTTTCTTCTAGCGTACCAGTTGCGCGGGCAAATGCAGCTTATAGTTCCCGTGACGCTAACTCAGTGAAGCGTCGTAAGCCAATATACGTTGTTGCAACTGTGTCATCCAAGCGCTGACACCAGTTGTTGCGACCGAGCGGAGGCACCCGATCCGAGCTCCATGGCCTCCGACATACGAGGGGTAGCGTGTATGATGCGAGCGGCCAGCCGCTGTTGCAGCCGTGCAGAAGTCCAGAAGCAGTAGGCTAACGTAACTGTTTACTTCATAGCGAGAGGTGAGCCGAAGCCAAAAAAAAAACAATGCCCCGACGGGCGAGGTTACAATACAGGACTCGAGCAGAGTGACAGCATGGATTCGCTGCTCTAACAGGAATGAATTACAGCGCTTGAGCAGCTCTATTTATACCCAAAAGCGGTAACGGTCAAAACGCCAACAAGTAGCAACACGCCACGAACGTCACAGACACACACAACGCTCTCTCCAGAGTTCGTTAGTCGTCGGTAGCCTCGGCGCACGTTGAGTCCGAGAGAGGGGAGAGAGGAGGACTCCGTTGCGATCGACGGGGCCTCTGTGTCCTTGAAGAGCGTTGAGACGAGCCTCGCCGGCAGCCGCCGAATTTTTGAAATGCGCCGAAAGCGAAACGTCTGACTCGGCTTGTCGAAACTTGTCACCGACATAGTGCCGCCTGTTTTCAAAGGCGCACGCCGTGGCTTCGCCGCACAGCCGAGGAGTGATGCGGGAAAGTACGGTGACGCTGGCCAATTCGTTACAGCTTCTCCGCCGGGGGTCCGAGATCCCGATGGATAAGGGTCTACAACCGTTGTCCGGAGGGATGCTTTCGAAGTGAAGTGCTCGGCAGACGCTCGACTCCAGGCCTGGGCTGTACGACACCGTGCGGGAGCTTCACCGGGCAGGTTACTGGACGAGTAGTGGCTCCCTAAGAACGTCTCTGGCTTGGTCAGGCAAGCAACAGAACAACACAGGAAGACACAACCGCATCGCCGGCAAGTGCTAAGACAAATCCACACTGAAGATCTACCAGGCTTTTAGTTGCGATAAAATACGCTAATAACTAACTACACTAGTTATATTTTAGCCCAGCAGTACTTTAGACAAGTGAACAAACTTGAAAGTTGACATTTCGCGGGATTGGAAATGTCCCACAAAAAAAACGTAATCGTAAAGGGCGAAACCTACTTCAGGAAAAACAATGAATTTGAGAAAGTCAGGCGTCTACAGGCCACTTCTCGCGCTGAGAGCTGCGAATTGAGCTCTTGTCATTGCCCTGAGCTTTTCCCCCTTCTGTGCCGCACTTTAGGTGCGCCAGTTCTCTGAAAGCTGCAGCGACCGCGTGAAAGGACACCGGCCGTTGTTTTCGACAAAGGTCGAGTGCGCCGAGGAGCGAACGGGATTTTCCTCCGTTCATACGTTATGCGCGCACTCCTTGGAGGCATCGTTCCCTTGGCGCGAAGCGAGCTCACGGCTTTGCCCCTTGGCGTGCCCGCACTGAAAGAGAGAGAGAGAAAGTGTTTATTAATATGAAAATATTTACAGGGCGAAGTTTTGCCTCTCGGTAGAGAACACATGCAGGTCTCGCCGGGCACTGAAACACGCGCCGCGAGTACGCGCGGAAGTTTTCCCTCTCTCCTCGTTGCTCACCTTTTCGCGAACGCGTTCGGCAAGCGAACATCGGAACGCGTTTACGTTCTTTCCTCTAGGCTGATCGGTTCCCGACTTCGGCTCAGCCACAGGCGACACCGGAATCTCAACTAGCTCAGCTGATGTTTGCCCATCGCCCGGAGCATCAGCTGGGATTGACAAGGGCAGGAGGAGCTCTTTAGACACCTTGTAGTGTTTGTAGTTCCCAACAGTCACTACCTCTTCGTCCCTCGCGCTTACGGCGGCAGCCTCGGCACGCGAAGACCGAAGCGTGTTCCCGTTCTCCTTCCTCACTGCCAGAACTACATACACTACAACCAGGCTGCCCTGTCTCAAAAGACGGTTCAGCCGCCCCAGACACCTGAATCTCTACGAGCTCGGCTGGCCGTTGCTCGAGGTTGGTTACCTGAGCTGGTGGCAGGGCGGAATCGGCTTGCTCAGTGGCGAGATCGTCATGATTCCCAACTGAACCGTGCAAACCGTTTGCTGCCTCGACTGCAGGCTTTCCCACCACGTCGCTCGTTTCTGCACTACCGTCCGAAGGAGCATCCTCCGTTTCAGCGGACTCGTGCGGCCTCTCGGTAACCTCACGGTTTACGCATTCCAGCGAAGCCTCGCTATCTCGCGAAGTGTTCACGTTCAAGTCGGTAGCCGTTCCCAAGGCCTCCCGCGAATTTGAACCGTCCGAACACTCTGCCGAGATCTCCAAAACAAACGCCGGCACATTATCGCACTCAGTGGACACGCACTGCCCTCTGCCGCCTCTGCCGACAGTCTGAGCTAATGCGCCGTCGTTATCCCTCTCAGCAACCTTGCCGCGCTGCTGGGCCGCAACCGTCGCCTCCGACTCGCGCTCCCGAGCGTCTGCTACTGGCAGCGCTGGCACGGTGCTTTCCTCAACAACGAGGTCTTTTTCGAGCAACAATTCTAACTCGGGCTTCACTTCGTCCTGCTCGAGTTGAATTTCGTGCTCTCGGTTCTTGTTCTCCCGTTGGAGTCTCTCTCGCTCGAGCCTCTTTCTTTCCTGTTCGAGGCGCTCGCGTTCGAGGTTGCACCATCGCATCTTTGCCTCGTGCTGTCGTTTTCTTTCCTCGCGTTCCTCACGCTGGCGTTCAGCCTCCGCCTCGGCGGCCTGACGTTTCGCGGTCTCCCTGCCATTGACCAGCTCAATGCATTCAGACAGCTCCTCATCGTCAGCCCCGACAGCGAGTATAGCGTTTATCACCTCTGGCTTTCTCAGCGCGTCCGTAACATCCAAGCGCACCTCTTTTGCAAGCTCCAACAACTGCGGTTTTTTCAACGCCTTCAAATTCATGGCCGGTCTAGAGTACTGCTTTCCCACTGCTCCAAAAAATGTTTTGCGCGAATAACCCACGCGACAAAAACACACGCCCTACCAGCTATCCTCAGAAGCCTGGTAAAACTCAGTGAAGAAAAGTCCCGCACTCACCATTGACCGCCGTGAATTCTGCGAAGTCCGAAGCCGCCTTGACGTCCGTGGTGTTGGGTCTCGCACCATTGGCTTCAGGTGTTACGAAGTTGCCATCCGACCGCTGCCAACCAGTTGTTGCGACCGTGAAGGCCGACTACAGCCGGGAAGAGGTCCAGACGCTGATAGGACAACGTAACTGTTTACTTCATAGCGAGAGGTGAGCCGAAGCCAAAAAAACAATGCCCCGATGGGCGAGGTTACAATACAGGACTCCAGCAGAGCGACAGCATGGATTCGCTGCTCTAACAGGATTGAATTACAGCGCTTGGGCAGCTCTATTTATACCCAAAAGCGGTAACGGTCAGAACGCCAACAAGTAGCAACACGCCACGAACGTCACAGACACACACAACGCTCTTTCCAGAGTTCGTTAGTCGTCGGTAGCCTCGGCGCACGTTGAGTCCGAGAGAGGGGAGAGAGAAGGACTCCGTTGCGATCGACGGGGCCTCTGTGTCCTTGAAGAGCGTTGAGACGAGCCTCGCCGGCAGCCGCCGGAGTTTTGAAATGCGCCGAAAGCGAAGCGTCTGACTCGGCTTGTCGAAACTTGTCACCGACATGGTGCCGCCTGTTTTCAAAGGCGCCCGCAGTGGCTTCGCCGCACAGCCGAGGAGTGATGCGGGAAAGTACGGCGACGCTGGCCGATTCACAACAACGTATTGCATGTGCGCTAGTGTAGAGATACATTGACTTGGACTTTTTGCAAACTAGCAAAATAAAGCCACATGCTTCCGGACACAATTCTTGTCGTGGCTTAGTTTCAACTTATGGTATGAATTGCGACGACCCGCGGGCGGCCGGCCTAGGGTCGACGAGCCGCAGTGGGCGCAGTGAAGCTGAGCCTACAAGAGTAAACGTCATACGAAATTAAATCGGCAAGGAGGACGCACAGATTAGGACAACACATTAAAATTATTTTTCTACCAAGAAAGTCGCGTAAACGCAACCAGAGTGGTCGAAACCCAGTCTAGGGACTCCAGACTTTAATCTCAAAAAGTAATTCCCTCATGTTTACAAATAACTTAACCGTCACCTTCGGGTAATCCGACTTCCATGCACAAGGTGATGTGTATAGAAAAACGTCACAGGTGGTCCGCATGTGTTTCTGGTCATTCCTGTTGTTAAGGGTGCATATTCCTGCTTTCCGAAAAAAAATTCGTCCTCAGTCATATTTTAACTTCGTTAGAACGGTGGCTTGGGCTATTTGGTGCATACTTACTGAATTCGTAACAGCGCAAAAAGACGTGCAAAAAGCACCGCCGTGTTTAGTCGTTTCTTGTCCCGTCTTTTTGCGCTTTTTGAATCCCGTTAGCCACATTTAAAAGCTTGAAGAATTTGGCGGGTATTCTCAACCCTCTGCCGACACTATGGCCAACACAAATCCGCTAAACCGTCGAAATGCGGGCTGAGACGTCCCAAAGACCGCTAAAACGTGCCACCGCATTTCTAAAAACAAATATGTACCTTCCGCTCTTAAAAGAAGTGGACAAAAATGAACCTCCAAGCTTCGTCTCGGAGCTGCAACAAAGAACTCGATAGGCTTTCATCGAATCGCGTCATAACAGCGTAATGTCGGTTGCTGGGAAATTAAGGCCCGAGAACAACACTTTCGTGCAAGGGTGGCGCAAATACACTGCACTGTGACCCTTGAGGGTCAATATCCTGCCGTTATTCAGCTTACTCAGTTCCTTAAAACAGTTGAATGATCACAGACGAACAAAACATTGCCTTTCGGGCTTTATCCATTCACTCTGGTGAGGGCGGTATTGCGCACAGTCTTCCGCAGGATCGAAAGGCAGTGCAGTAAAATGGGGCAATTTCTAATAATTTAAAAATAGTTAGGCTTCCAGGTAGAGAGAGTGAAGTCATTTGAATGATATAAATGGGACTTGTGCACTCCCGTGAACCCATCTAAACTATAAAAGAAAATAGTAAAGTGCACAATTGAGAAAGTGAATGTCCGCAGATTTCAGGTAGGCTTCCTTAAGCATGCTGCACGTGTCCATGCGGCGGGAAGGAACTTGAGTTCGTTCGTAGGAAGATATTATTTGTAGATAGGCGATTGGCGCTTTCTTGCTAAGGGGAATTTAATATATCTCGCACACCCTAACACAGGCACACACAGGCATAAAGGAGAATCCAGCGCATTCGCAGAAATGTTTGTTGTGGGCGCTCTTCAGTCGATATGACAGTGATAGCATACATATCATAAACTAATCATTTCATCTTCGTGAACCTGTTGTTCGGAAATAACATTCCTGATCACGTGGAAAGGCCAACGCCGGGAGTATATTAAAATTTAAATAATCGTGTACTTGAGCGAAGTTATATACTCGCACCTGAAACGCAGACGTTCTCGCTATTAATTTTGTGAATTGGGTAGTGAAGGTGATTGTAGAGTGCTTCAGACGTTCATATAATACGGAGGAGCCTGAATGTCCAACGAGACGAAAGATCCACCGGGACGGAAGGTCCAATCGAGCCTGAATGTCCAACGAGACGAAAGATCCACCGAGTCTGAAGGTCCAATCGAGCCTGAATGTCCAACGAGACGGAATATCCACTGTTGGACCTTTCGTCTCGTTGGATCTTTCGACTCGTTGGACCTTTAGACGCTGAATCTTTTAGGCCAAGGGAACAACCCTCTCAGGGTACAATTACGCGCATTAATTTCGAAGGTACCGCTTCAGCTCTTTTGTTGGTGTATTTTGTGGACGATAGAATTTTTTAAAGCAAGACTTCATCCAGCAACAGTCGGTTGCTTCATTCTTCGAGCGTGCGGAAAGTCAGCCGCACAAGCAACACTTCACGCAATGTTGACAGAATGTTGATGTCCACGCCCAGTTCACAATGAAAAAAAAAAACGCGCTCCACTGGAGCCATGATTCCAGGAAAAAAGAGGGCCAGTTCCGCAACGCGAGAAATCTCAGCGCAGCGTACATCCCGTGTTGCTGTCTCCTTAAAGAATTGCACCCATCTTCCAGAAACCGAAATATCTCAAGACTTCCAATCTTCTTGCTTCTTTTCAATGTTTTGCTTGACAATTGTCGGCTGGTAAAAAAAATGCCTCTTCAAAGTCGTCTTCGGCAAGAAACTTCAGAATTTTTCGGTAAGAACCGATCTACATTGTACACTCTTGGTAAACATTTTCAAGGCACTCAAAGTCATATCTGTAAAATGTGCTTTAACGGGCCGGCACACTTTCGTTTGATCAAATTTCTTGGTGCCAATTTCGAAGCTTCGCGGTCCTGCGAAAAGGGACATTCTTGTATACTGGAAGAAGAAGACGGGACGCCAGTAGCAGACCTCAAAAACGGACTGTCTCGGTCTAAACGGGACGACTGGACACTCTATGCTCCAAGCATCTCGCTCCTCGAAAGAGATTCCTTATCTGTCGACTTGACACGCGTTTTGCGTTCTCCTTGCCCAACATTTTGATTTTTTTGCGGTTTTTCCTTGTTCCTACCCCATTCCTCATTCCGCGTAGTTTTGGGGTTCGACCAGCATGTATAAAACCGGCGGCCCGATGCAATAAATTCATTTGGTTGGTAGTAAGCCCAACGGTTTGCCTCGTGTTCGATCTGTCCCGTGTGTGGCGCTTCCCCTTTCTTACAAATATGTGCACTTTAGAGCTTCGCTGGTAGGTAGCCATCTGTTCGGAGTGAATGGGCGCATTTTTAGCGAATATCTCCCCAACTGGCGCGTCAGATCTTTTTGGATATTTTATTTTGGAATCGCCAACACTTTTATCGCAATAAATAGATTACGAAGTTGCGCTTGCTGCAATAAATACGCAATGCCGAGGAAAAAGTAAACCGTCAAAGCAAGTAAGAATTTGTCGTCTTTTGCTGGGCACGGTGAAAAGTTTTCGTTTCTTCTCGATACAACTTCACTTGGCACAATTTTTATGTTGAAATACTGTCTTTTCTCAAACATCTGTACACAGTTTCCGCTGCCTATGCTTCCTGAGCACCCAGACGACGAACAACAAAAGATTCACTGCAGCCATGGTGTGGAAAAGACCGGAGTAGGATCCCATCTTGTCCCTGAAGCACCCTGAAAGTATAGGATACAATGAAAAATTCCCATTGCAAAACACCAAAAGGGCTAATTATCGTGGCGAAAAACAAATCAGTTATGTGTGCGCAGTGCTTGCTCTTCCCACTGATTATAATGCTGTTACTACAGAGTCGAATCAAACCTGAACATGCGACCCCTTCGGCTTACCCGCATTTTACAGCAACCGATCATGAAGAAAAATTGGCTATGCTTCGACACCGAAATTTTTCGTAACGTACCAAACGGTTGTCGACCTCAGAAGCGTCGCAGGGAAGACAATAACAAAATGCCTTCAAAGATCGCCAACATTCACTGCAAGAATTTGTGGGCTTTGCAGCAGAAACTGTTTATTTATCATGTAGCATTATAAATTGAAGTAACAAAGAAAGCTGGGCGAGTTGGCAAGGGTTCATTGTGAAACGAAGCGCGAAGAAACAACGACAACCAGGAGGACCAAATACAACGGGGCGGAGCGTTTCGTCCCGCTGTATTTGTTCCTCGTGGTTGTCGTTGTTGCTTCGCGCTTCGTTTCATCGTGAGCAATATAAATCGCGTAAGAAGAAATACCTCAGGGCACTTACGCCTGCTTACGTGCTTTCAAACCGAAAGCCTGGTTCTACTAATCGAAGACTTCTTTACTTATACATCGCAATTGCGCCTTTTTCTTCGCTTTTTTTTTGTCATCTAGCACAAATTAATTAAACAGGCAGCCCGGGGATTTTTTAACGCGACAGCTTCCACTTAATCAAAGTTCCGCGCTGCTGGGGCGTGCCTGCTCGACTCACGTGCTGTACCGTTCACATTTCACTCAGTGGCACCAGGCCAACTCTTGTTATGCCACTGGAAACGTGTGGAGGTAGCTGGTGGTAACGCCCTTATACTCTGGAAACACGTCTTCATATCCCTGATGAACTGAGATGTTTTTAAAGACGATAACCTTTCCTCTGCCACCCAATAGCAAAACTTTTGGCCTGTCTGTCTGCCTGGCCGTCTGTGTCTATCTGTCTCCTTCACTCGAGACAGCCTCACGATAAAAAGTTGGAGCATGTTTTAACACGAAGCATATACAAGCGAGACTGTTCTAAAGCGCTGAAATTAGTAAAATGCATCCTACAAATAAGCGTTGTTCAGCAAAACTAAAACAATAGGCATGTGTGAGGCGAAACTCAAGTGCACAACTGACAGTAGCAGCGTTCAAGATCTTGTAATTAAAGGCCGGCGTTGAATTGAGTTTGCAATATAAATAAAAACACGGTAAAAACAGTGTGAAAGACATGCGAGATATAAGGAAATAGTAAGTAAAAGATGTCTCTTCGAGCTGCTCCAATAACGTAGGAAAATAAAGGTTTCAAATAATGGCGCCAAAGCAGGGCGAACGCGAGAGAATAGGTGACTGGTAAAAAGCGCAAAGGCTCATGGGTGCGTCGTCTGCTCTTGCCACTTCCGGTTCGAGATGTCGCCTGGCCTCCCGTACGCTGACGGCTTTTACGCGCGCATGTGCGTGTTGTTTATTCGTCACAGATTGCTTACCTTTCAGAGGAGCCCCTAGTAGGATTCGTCATTGTTATTCGTTGAATGCGCGATGCATGAGCGTTTTTTTTTTCGCTTGAAAAAGATAAACAATAAGCACACGCTCGCGTGAAAGCCGCCCACCTACGTCAGGCCAGGAAACCTTTCGAACAGGAAGTTCCGGGACTCCGCGGGAGCAAAAACAATGCGCCCATGAGCCTTTGCGCTTTTTACCGGTGACCTATTTAATCGAATTCAGCAATTGAGTGACTACTGCAATGGTGTCACTCTAGTTTGCAACGCGTCTTAATGGGATTCCAGTGATAAATTTTGGGTTTTTATCCGACACATAAATTTGTCGGCAGTAATGCAGGAGATTCACAGGTGAGATATATGCAATCAACCCGCTAAAATTAGCCCTGCGAAATTTCCAATGTGTTGGCGCAGCAGACGCCAGCAAATCAACGAGGAAAACTGACCGAGCAACTGAGAACTTCTAAAGGAACTTCTTTTTAAATATACCCGCTCATCGACAGGAAAAAACTCAGAACACATCCTACTTATTCAGTACTTCAAGGCTAAGTGCAACGAAATTTGCGGGTACTTAAATGCACTATTTCCCGGTTGTATTACCTTAAAAGGTGCTACCTGCAAAATTTGGGGGCCCAAATATGCGTCGCCGCATCGTAAACGAAGATAAAAAATGCTATTTTAAAACCGAAACTGGAAAAAAAAAGAGCGGCCATTACGGCCGGCCGGAAGTGACGTTACACTCAGGAATCGAGTGGGCGCAGCCGGCAGATTCTTCCGCGGCTACCCGCGAGAAGACGGCGCGCATTCGATGTGTTTCGGGTCGTCTGTTTTTTTTTTAACACTTAAACATGCACGAAAACTGGTTGGTAAGTTCGTGTAACCATTATTGCTTCGCTGTGAGCTGCTGAGACACGCCTATAACCGCCCGCTAAACCGAAAATACAGGCACCGCGAGGCATTGTGACGAAGCTGGGAGCTAGAAAATTCAGTGCAGTGCACAAAAGGCAGTGTTGAGCGCTCCACGGGCGCCGGCACAGGTAATATACCCTATGCCGATCGAACCATCCTGTACTTGTGACGGAAGAAAAGAAAAACAAAAGCTACCGTGGGAGTGAAGCGTCGAAACATGACGGCTAGCGTGTAACAATTCCGTTTCAGCGCATTTTATCAAAGTGTAAATTCAGCATTTTATTATTTTTGCTTACACGGGTAGTTTTGTTCCTGTTAGCAGGGTGCCCGTGTCGAATCTTTAGATAATGACGCCATATATGGCCATGCAGCGATGAAAGCCCTGCAGTCTCTTCGCTGGCGCCGTGAAGCAGTGCCCTTTCCTGATCGATGGCTCAATGCTTCCAAATGTGCCCCCTTTTTCAACTTTGTTGTTTAACTGGTGAGAGAAATGCTTCCAACAGCGGCTAGTTTTCAATCATTTTTTGACGAAGTTTGAAATGAATCGACTCCGTGCATTGCGCCGCATGCTGTACTTGGTCGCGCCCCGACGGGCATGATAACAGTGACAACAGCGTTCGCCTCGCGTCGGCCGTACTCACGCCACTCGGGCTCTCCAAGAGTCGACGGGCCGCGATCGTGCAGTCGGCCGCACAGCTATCTACCGTACTCGTTCGCGCCCCGACCGGTCGCGACAACAGCGTACCGTCTCGCGTCGGCCGTTCTGCGTATTACCAGAGTCCTTGAATGCTTTTGAAGGACTCTGGTATTACGCACTCGTAGAGACGCCCGTCCGCGAGCCTGCAGTGCGCCGCACAGCTGCCGTAGTCATTCGCGCGCCGACACACCGAGCACAGCCGAGCAGCCGCGCCAACAGCGTATCGCCTGGCGTAGGCCGTGCACGCGTCTCGCGTGCCTGTCTAGTCGACCGATAGCCTGCTGCCGCCGTCGCGTACACGAAATCAGCCGTTGTGTAACTGCCGTACTCGCTCGCCGACGGTGTATTGCCAGTATTGCCTCGCGTAGACCGATCCCGGCATTCTTCGAATTTGCTGTTTCATCGGCAACACAGCGCTTCTTAAGCCGCTCGCATTTCGGAAACGTGTAAAAACAATTATTCATGCAAAATGCAAAAATTACGCTGCTCATTTACGTGGTGCCGCACGTAAAATGGCTACTGAGGAGTGGGGACGGCCGCACGGGAGTCCTGACTGGAACGTCACATCCGGAAGGTTGCGCAGTGGCGACCAGTTGTGTCGACGCTCCGCTAGGTGCTGCATCGGCTGAAGTGGCGTGTTTTCGAACGGTTTTAATAAAAATACTGCGCATGTGTGGAGTTTAAAATTAGGTCACAAGAGACTTTAGTGGTGTGTAACCACACGTTGAAACAGAATTTGGGGCCGGTAAATGTTTGCTGCAGTTGGCCTTTAATGTCGTGAGGTAAACTGATAAAGTTTATGACCAGGTTGAGGATCCCTTTAAGGCGTTGCAATGCACAAGGCCTGTGACGCACCAGACATTTTGTCCTATTGTCGCGAAGCCCCGGTTCCATTTGCTTTTTTCAATTTTTTAGCATTCCTCTTCGGCCACCGAGGCCCCGCTTTTCTAAGAAACGTGTTGCCGAGTGTGTGTTGGCCCGTCGGCCGACCCGGGAGACGCGGCTCTCGAGAGGGACCATCTCCGCATCTCCTGTTACCACGGCCGCGGCGCTCCCTTCCCCCCCGTGGCGTGCGCGCTGGTCGCGTTCGGGCTCCGTGTCTTCAGTGTTCTTCCGACGACCTTCCTGTTTCTTCTCCTGTTTACTTTAGTGTGTTTTGTCTAACTACTTGCTCTACGCCCGTAATTCTCCAAGCGCGCGTTTTCGAGTCGGAACCTTGTGTCTGTGTTTTTGGTCCTTTTCACTTTGGCGGGGACATGTCTGATTGGAGCTAAGAAGCGTCTTCCTGATTGGCTGCGGGTGTGCCTTAGCCTTTTACCACCCGGTCCGCACACGCTAGGATGCGCTTTTTCCCCCAATGCGTCCCCCCAAAGCAAATATAACGCGGCCCCTCTGGCGATTGCGAGGGGAGAGAGCGAGCAACACCAGGAGAGCCGCACTCTGCCGCTCGTCGTCGTGCCCTCCCGCCGGGAGCCATTCGCCCGCCAACTATGTCCCGTTAAGTACTCTGAATCTTTGACTGTCTATTTCATCTATGTAATAAGTGTAATTGTTTCAAGTTTGTATGTGCCAAATTTCATCAATGTCATCAGTAAAGTAAACAAGTTAACCTTAAAACTTCTTCGACGTCTCGACTTTTTCCTTCCGATCTTCATGCTACAGTAGCGGCAGTATGTGACCAAAATACTACGTTACAAAAGTGGTGATAGGTGCGGGGTAGCGAACACCCCCTCTGCCATCATGGGCTCCCCCCTCTCCTCGCTCATCTTCCTGCTGCTCGTCGTCGGCCTCTCCATCGAGTCTGCCGAGCAGGCCTCATCTGCTTCACCTGGCTTCACAACATTCGTCCGCACACCGCGGGCAAGACTGGCAAGCGGCGACATGCGCGGCACAGGAAAGGACTCTCTGACTTCGCGGCCGTCACCGCGCTTCCAGCCCGCGGCAAGCCGGGCCCGTCATGCTCGGCACCCGCTCCTGCGAAGAAGAGCCCCCGGCCCCGACGCGGACCGAACGCCGCAGCGACCGCCTTCCTTCATCGCGGTCGCCTAATTTCCGCGCACGCAGTAAGGTGAGAGATTTTTGCCTCTCGGCGCACCGCATGACTGTGGGCCTGTAGGTTTTTCTTCTCCGCGTGTCTGGGGCGCCCACTGATTGGTTGTCTTTGCTTCATTTTCTTTGCCAGCACCAGCCTGCTTATGTAACTAGCCGCTGTAGATGCTAAGGCAACAATTTATGAGCGTGCAGCCGTTTTATCGTGGGGTATGTGGGCTCTTCGCGCGGGAGTTGGACAGCCTTGTAGTCAGAATCTTAACGGCACAAGTGTTCGGCTCTCACGGCGAAGGAGCCCCGAAGAAGAAGCCCCCACGCGCCTATGAAAAGGCTGATTTTTACGCAGATCTCGCTATATTAGAGACTGCTGATATCCGTTTCCTCGGCTCCTTTCCACCGAAGTTAGGTTTTGTCTTGAATCATATACGGCAGCCACTTCGGGGTTGGGGGTCTGAGGGAAACGAGGAGTTGAGAGATGTTTCCGCTGCACGCCGCTGCTCGAAGTACAAACAAAGACACCAGCAGGGGTGCCCGGGATGCCGCGGACGGGGAGAGCTAGCGGGTATGCAGTTCTGCGGATGCGTCGGGTTGGCGAGAGTTTCTCACCACTGCTGATATTCGGCAGTCTCTGTTCTTCTTCTGTGAGCATGTAGGCTAGCTGATACATATACTTTTAAAGTCTTGTGTGCAAATATTTCATCATGTGTTATCTTTATCATTTCTACCGCTCCTGTTCATGAAAAAAGTGTGTATCAATGTTCTTTTTTTGTTTGTTTTATTGTTTGTATAGGAGTATTGAGCGGTTAGGAGCGTCTGAAAGGCCTCGTCAGGCGCCAACATCTCTTGTATCATGCGCCCGAATATCAAGTTTTGCATTTTGTAGCTTTTATGTTTGGATGGTCGGCAGTTTGTATGATAACTCGTTTTTCTTGAGCTGTTCTTTCGTGTTGGTTTCTAGTAGTTTTCTTGCAACTCGTTTTCGTAGCCGTTCCTTTGTGTTGTTTGCCAATGTTTCAGAAAGCGTTTCGATTTACTTGGGGTATACTCTTGTCATAGTGGACGAGAAAGATGGTTTTAGAAAGAGCAGAGTCGAATGCAGATATGTTGTGTCAAGTCAAGTGCCCAACAGTGGCTAGTGTGCGTAGATTTCCACTTGCCGGTGAGATATAACTCCAATACAGTGAGCACTTGTATATAATTTTATTTCAGTTTTCTAGTGCCTTCTTATGAACTGTGTGTACTCCTATCTTTAAGGCACTGAGTATTTGCTTGAGTGACGATGGCCGAGAATGCGCTTGTTTTTATTTTTATTTGCTGGTTACTTGAAGTTGGCTAGAGGATAGCTTCAGTGTTATGTTTATGCGACCTGCTGTCTAAGGAGAGATTTTATTTCGCGTCAAGCTCCTCAGAACTTTGTATATGGCATGAATGCCGGAGAGCTTTACGGTGTCTTGATGTGGCTTTTAGAATGCGCATGTTATTTCGATATTATTCATGGTGTCCCTGTTGTTTTCTTGTTGTGTCGTGTAAAAGAAGTGTTTCGCCTGTGTTGGACAAGAGACTATATGCGTGCGTGAACTGAAAACGGAACTCCATCAAGTGACCGTGTATGCGTTGACTGATCCGACGGACATAGTTTGTTGACTCTTATGTTAGAAAGTGCGTTTCTTCTTCTCGAGTCCGTACGCCAAGTCATTTCAGTATCCCTGTCAGTTGGCGAAAATGTGTTCTTATGTTTTAGACTTAGTGCAAGAGTGAGGGCACTCTTTTTTTCCGTCGGGGAAGGTGTCGCGAAGCCCCGGTTCCATTTGCTTTTTTCAATTTTTTAGCATTCCTCTTCGGCCACCGAGGCCCCGCTTTTCTAAGAAACGTGTTGCCGAGTGTGTGTTGGCCCGTCGGCCGACCCGGGAGACGCGGCTCTCGAGAGGGACCATCCCCGCATCTCCTGTTACCACGGCCGCGGCGCTCCCTTCCCCCCCGTGGCGTGCGCGCTGGTCGCGTTCGGGCTCCGTGTCTTCAGTGTTCTTCCGACGACCTTCCTGTTTCTTCTCCTGTTTACTTTAGTGTGTTTTGTCTAACTACTTGCTCTACGCCCGTAATTCTCCAAGCGCGCGTTTTCGAGTCGGAACCTTGTGTCTGTGTTTTTGGTCCTTTTCACTTTGGCGGGGACATGTCTGATTGGAGCTAAGAAGCGTCTTCCTGATTGGCTGCGGGTGTGCCTTAGCCTTTTACCACCCGGTCCGCACACGCTAGGATGCGCTTTTTCCCCCAATGCGTCCCCCCAAAGCAAATATAACGCGGCCCCTCTGGCGATTGCGAGGGGAGAGAGCGAGCAACACCAGGAGAGCCGCACTCTGCCGCTCGTCGTCGTGCCCTCCCGCCGGGAGCCATTCGCCCGCCAACTATGTCCCGTTAAGTACTCTGAATCTTTGACTGTCTATTTCATCTATGTAATAAGTGTAATTGTTTCAAGTTTGTATGTGCCAAATTTCATCAATGTCATCAGTAAAGTAAACAAGTTAACCTTAAAACTTCTTCGACGTCTCGACTTTTTCCTTCCGATCTTCATGCTACAGTAGCGGCAGTATGTGACCAAAATACTACGTTACACTATTATCACCCTAAAGGTCCACTAAGCAGTGTAAACAAATTGGCTTGTGTCGATACATTAAGGTGCCGTGCCGGCAGCAAAATCACCGTTATCGCAACTCGCAGTTCTTTAACAAGGAAGAGAATTCCAGAAACGTGAAAACGGGTGCTGACGCCCCGCACACTTTCGGGTACTACGGTTTGTGACGCCACAACTGTTGTGCACGGCGAGAGCTGGTTGGAGACGCATCTATAAATGTTTTTTTCCTAAAATAAACAGTTCCGAAGTGGTCTAGCACGTGAAATAAATGTAAATAAAAGCTTTCCGTGAGCTGACGTAATTTAAAAAACTCAGACTACGGATTCTATACACTGCGAGACAGTCTGCTTCCCTCACGCTTGCCAGCCATCATGCTTTCAGTGTCGTTTTGGAAAAAGGATTGGTGCGCAATTAACGAAGTCAAAAACCTACCACGGTGAAGGCCAGAGCTTCTGCAAACAATATTTCCGGCAGGAAATGGCAAAAGAAACAAGATGCACTGCAGATGCTTAATCGACCCGCCTGAGTTTCGAATCCGTTCTCCGCGCGCGGATGTTGCTACCGGTAAGGCGTGCCCGGTTCGAGCCTTATCGCCAGTGAAAGGTTAGGGTACTTACCGCATGGGGTTATCCGACCGATTCGAACCTGTGCTCTTCCGCTCGCTGCGAGTCGCTGTTGATAAATAACCCGCAAATCGGGCGCGCATAGCTCTACTTTTGTCATGTTTGGGCCGGGCGGAGCTGCTTCAAAGTTCGCCGACGAAGACTACTCGAGACGGCCGCGGGAAGCGAGTGTGTATTTCACGCATGGAGGATTTCACGCCAGGTTGGCGCGTCGCGTGAGAGGAGGGAATATGAGATGGACGTGATCGCCAGACGAGGTTATATGTAGGCTCCCGCGTGAGAGACGCCTAGCCTGGCAGCCGCTTTTGCGCGATATTTGAAACGGCGCTTGTCGCTGCTTCGTTCGCGGCCGGCGTGAAGTCTTTGTGTGTCCGGTGTAGGCGGGCACAACGGCCGCTGGAGCCGTGAAAAGAATTTCTCTTTCGGTCAGTGACAAATAATAACAGCGAAAGCCAGGCTCCTCGGTCAAAGAAACGTTCTCGGTGGTCGGCCATGGCTTATTGGTGATGTAACAGCTACCGTTGCCAGCCTAAGAGGGCCTAGCGCCAACCGTTTAATCTCTAGACCACACGGGTGCCTCGCTCAAATATGTTACTTGACGTCTGCGTCACGAAAAAATGAAATGGAAGCGGGTGAGAGAAATGCCAGCTTTCTTTTCGGATTTCTAAAGAAATAACGCATTCTTGCTCGTCGAACAAAAGCAGTGAGTGCTACAAATCGTATCATCTTTCAGTTAAAACATTTCATTCAGCTTTTAGTGGCTTTTTAAGTAGTAAGTACGGCATAATAAAATGCGCAGCGCTACTACAGTGGCTAGAGCGCTACCAACATGAAGCAAAAGTGTTGAAAAAAAAACAGTAGCAAAGGGTCATTATAAACGACCTTTGTTGTTTTAAACTTCCCTCCACTCAAGAACTTAGGAAGGGTTAGGTGTAGTTTATTACGCTGAAGAACACTCCGAAGCTGTTGTTCTATCTAACTTGAAACCTGCACAGTTGACGTCATAAATATAGAGAAGACATAAAAGGAAAAAGACTGAAAGTGACCGCATTTCTTACCGATCAAAGGTGGCAGCAGCAGCGCGGTCGCTCCTTCGCAGAAGAAGACTGCTCCTATCATGACGGGTAGCCTCTGCATGCCGAAGTCGTTTACCAGAAGCGGGGTTAGAAGACCAATTCTCGATCCCAATGTCGTGCCCATTAGCACCGAAATAATGACCATTGCAGTGAGCTGGCGGAAGTATGAGAGCAGCTCGAAGGCCACACCTTGCAGGAGAAACCCTACGATCATGACAGATTCGAGTGATAAGAACCCAGAGTCTATGGCTAGTCCTGACAGAGATCGGCAAAGTGTGTCACTTGCGGATAGCGCGTAAAGAAGATAAACAGCGTGTGAAGGCGCTATCCCGCGGTCACTCACTAAATCCGAGGATACGACAATGAAAACAGGATGCGTATTTACAATGACTGAGAAGCTTAAGGCATCAACCAAATATGTGAGCGTCATAAAAGGACTTAACGCATTTTTTACAGTGTAGAACGATATTTTTATTTTAAAAATTTCCCACTTCGATGTACGAGCCCCGGAGCTCTGATCAGGCATCGGACTTAAACCTATGGCGCGTGATGTTTCTGCGCAGGCTACGCCAGTTGCGAGAATTTGTGGCTCATGGTTTGCTTCCCCTGCCTTGCAAATTTCATATTTTTCTACCCGAAACTCAGCACTCGTATTGGCCACAGTTGCGATAGGCTCGTCCAAATCCCTGCTCTGTTCTGGACATCTTCGTTGACGTAACCATGGCGGGCTCCTCAAAGCCAAAGCGAAAGGGAAGGCGTTCATCAGGAAGGCTCCGTATAGGAGGAATGTGCCACGAATGCCGTAAGTGACGCGAAAGAAATCGACGAGTTTGGGAAGAACCATGGTGTTGATGCCACCGGCTGTGAACATGAGGCTGCATGCTGTCGTTCGTCGCTTTTCGAAATGCTGGGCCACTAAGATGTTGATGCTGATATAGAGACCGCAAATGGCCACACCTGTAAGTAGGTAGAAAGGCAAACAAACCTATTTATACATCATGCACGCAATGCATCGCTGAGTTATAGCACTAGTCTTAAATAAGCAAGGCTTGTACATACTATACCCTAATATCCTCTGTAAAATACAAACCTGGCCACTTCAATTCTCCATGTCGAGAATTTGAGGATATCACATTACGTTGAAGATCAAATATTACAACTTATGGAGTGCTCTGTTAGAGTTTCCATAGGTTCACATTGACGCGGAACCTAGATTTGTGTTCATGTCATGTCTAGTGAAGTTTATGAAGTTTACGCTTGATTTCACATAGAGAAGAGCCAGCGATCGTAAGAACATTGATAACTATTCATTATAATGAGTATTGTGGAATGATTACGCAAAGGTGCTGCAGATTTTGACAGCGTTCCTTTGCTGAGTGGGTATTTACGGTAAATGCGTACGCCCGGTTAAATGTCTTTGTATCGTCTAGGGAAGCTCTGAAGTATGTGGTAGTTCATTATGGGAGCATATCTTGTCCGCAGTATGTGTTAAAAAAATAAGAAAAAGCAGGCATGCCCAAAGCGGCGTGTTTTGTCTCCTATTTGGCACAAAGAATAAATAAACATTATTTCTTTTAGCTTTAAATGTCCTCACAGCTGCATTTTTTTGTAAGAGCATTTCATACAGTCACCCAACCAGCCACGGTCTGGGCAGCCAAATTTACTTATTGTGTCCCTAAATAAATATGAATTTTGACTAAGAAATCATGATGATGATGACTAGCGGCTTCATCTTTGTAACGGGCTGGCGTCGCACAGCGACCTTAGACGTAACGCCACTGTACAATCACCACGCCATTGAAAAAACCGTTATAGAATTTTTGTACTTGGCTGACTTTTTTGTTGGGATGTCTTCCCAGATTGTTCTCTGCTCTTTCCCCACCAAAATTCTAACCTTCTTTTACTAACCTATACTGCTGTGTAATTCAGAGAACGAGAGAGAGAGAAGGCTCCTTATTGAAAAAACAGAGGTTTTTGCCGGCGTTTGCTATCGCTTACATGCTCTTTGCTAAGGATCGAAGATGTTAGAAAAAAGGCCGTAGAAAGAGGTCGGCAGAAAAGAAAACACTTCCTTGGCTTGACGTGCTTGCCGGACGATTTTTTAGAGTGTGCCACAGAATTCACAAAGTTACCGGCCTTTGTTGTAGTCGTACAATATCTAAAAAATCTTGGTGCTAAGTAGGCCGCACATTCTAATAATGGTTTCTACAGAGGAAGAGTTGTTGCAGTACGGGCTGGTCGTCAGTCCGAGACGACAAAGGAAATTGTTGGTATAAGCCGAGTTCAGTTGTAGGCGATGATATAATGTTTCTGGGCTACGAGGGAGCTGTGTTGGAAGTCTTAATTCAAACTCTGGGACAATCGCGTGCAAAAACACTTGGTTATTCGGTTATTTACACCATAGCAGGTTTCTTTCAGTTACTGCAAAGCGATGAGCCACGGTAAAAGCCTCTGTTTTGTAAAGAACACTTTACGGTATTTCCTGTGGTTAAAGCCCAGTCGGCCCGCTTCATCGGCTCTTCGATTTCCAATAATACCACTACGGCCAGGTATCCATTGCCATTTTATACAGCGTCCAGCAATGCAAGCGAGGTGGTGAAGGTATGAGACATCGGATGCTGCGGTATGGTGGCGGGAAGACCTGCTCATCCTTGACAAAACTTGCAGAGCTGCCTTGGAGTCCGTAAAGATGCTCCACTGATGCTGCTCGTGGCGTAGGATGTCAACAGTTGCTTCTTTAAGGTCATAGAGCTCAGCCGCTCCAGACGAAATGCAAAGGTTGCACCAGTAGGTGCAACGTACATTCCACATGAAGAGCTTTGCGGGGATGACGATCCATCCGTAAATATGTGAGTTCTAGCCGAATGCATTTTATACATGTGTTCTAGCCTAATATGTAGTATTCCTGTCTGGGGCATTGCGTTTTTTGGGCCAATTCCAGGAATGCGACACTGAATTTGTAAGGGAGTAACGTTCCATGGAGGGAATTGTGGTGGCATTATTTGTGTGGGCTGGGTTGAAATTAACAGAGGTATACTGTCAACTGCTTAGGCGAATCCAGAGCTCCAGCAGCTTGAGGTTACCCATCTTAAATAGCGGTTCCTTGAGTGAAGCCCATGCCTCAGGCGCACACGGAGAGTCTCCTGTTTCCTAACCACGTCAAAAGGCAAACAACGTGCTTCTGCAGGGGTTCCGACGCTCGAAGATCGCTTCGCAAGCCCAAGGCAGATGCATAAGTTGTTGTTCCTTGCTGGCTCAAGACTCTTCTTGCTTCTTTGTGATATTCGATTAAGGGTAGGTAGGCTGTACCTCAGCATACCATCTACATAGCTGTTGCGCAGCATAAGCTTTGAATGGTAATCATGGCCCCAGCGTGAACCCGCAAGA
The DNA here is from genome assembly GCF_048455015.1 of Haemaphysalis longicornis. Taxonomy (NCBI): domain Eukaryota; kingdom Metazoa; phylum Arthropoda; class Arachnida; order Ixodida; family Ixodidae; genus Haemaphysalis; species Haemaphysalis longicornis. Next base: position 151,102,760 of record NW_027526422.1, read on the forward strand.
CATTTCAAAACCTGAGGTGCCGGAGAAATGCGGGCCCGTAACCGTTTAACCTCTGCTGACCAGGTCAAGTTGCGGTTTTATTAAAATTCCAAGAAATCTTTGAACTCGTGCAATGTGTCCAATTCACTTTTCCTTTAACCTAAAGCCAAGAGCTTCTGGAAGCTGGATGTCTCCCTCACCGAGGACTGGACGGATACCTTTGCAATATGTCACATGGTTTCTGGCTTCTTGCCGCAACCTGCGCACAGTTCTTCCTGTACCGGCTCGCGGATAAGCGTTTTTGTCCACAAGCATCCCGCTCGGGCTTCACAAAGCAATGCACTCGCTTTGGTATTATCAAAGACCTTCTCCATCGTGACCTCCCGCTTCCCGATTCGGTAGATATCCAAGGACTTATTTGTGTTCATCCTCTTTTTCCAGGTCGTTGTCTCTGATTCTTTCGCTATATTTTTTATTGTCCTGGTCGCTTCCCCTGCGCTTCCAGGTTTCATATACTTTGTCCTGGGCCTTCTGGTTCTTTTCCTCCACTGTGTGTCCACGCTTTTCATGTAAAGATACCTCAACACTCTGGCCGCCCATTTCTGGTCATCAATATTTCTATGTCGTTCTTCAAAACGTATTTTGCTCGGTGCTTCTCTTACAACAAAGGAGGCCCATCCAATGTCTCCCTGTACTCCCTCATTTGTTTTATTGCGGGCTCCTAATGTTAATCGACCTACAGCCCTATGATTCGCTTCTACCCCTGACTGATTTGACTCACACTACTGTATTTGTAAAGGTGAGTGCGGATACCATTACACCCTTCCAGATACCTCTCACTACTTCATATTATATCCCCACAGTGCTCTGTGCTTCATGATTGAGGCGTTTCTTTTAGGGGCGAAGCCCCTTAGGGGCTGGAGCTGTTGGCGTATCCTGTCGTCGTCGTCAAAATCGTCGTCTCATGTAGTCACGGTACTAAAACACCGGGAAACTCGCTTACGCCTCGCGTTAGAACGTATCGCGTGCTAAAACACCGGGACACTCGTTTACGCTTCGCGCTGGAGCGCTTCGTAACGCGTAATTAAAAACCACCGGGGCACTAGTTTACGCCTCGCGCTAGAGAGCGTCGTGCTTCAAAGACAGGAGACGTTTACAGCAAAGCTGTATGCCTCTACCCCTCCAATGGTTTAATCTCCGTTGGCAAAAACGCCAAGGACTCAACATTACACTTATATACTGCATGCTTCGCCCCTCCCCAGGTTTCACGTTAGTGTTGGCGGCCCGGAATTTTTTCTAAAGAGGAGTGCCAGTATTGTAGGGCATTTTTTAGGACGAAGTGCAAGGTGACGTTTGCAATCGGCAGAGAGCTGAAATAGAAACTAAAGTCAATTTAGATAGGCCTGATCTTCGTTCATTCATTAGCCCAGATAACTTCGGAGATAGATTGGTGTGAACATATATACATCATCTGCAAAATATCAGCAAGGAATACAACCTAGAACATATTTAAAATCAATTTTAAAGTGTGCCAAACGCAACCGAGCAGTCAGCAGAGGACCACGCGCAATCGACATCCCGTGGATATTGTGTAAATAAACAACATCCAAACACGTCACGAGTTTGTGTTTCCCGCTTCCGCACTGCCGGCGGTTTTTGCCGGCTCGCCCGGCTCGCCGCTCCAATCGGAGGGCCGGAGGGCGGAGCTTCTGCTCTCGAGAACGAACGGCCCGATCGTTGGCGGCGGAGGCGCCGTGATTTCGTCAGCTCATCGGGCAGCTGGCCGTGACCCAGGCACTCTGTTTCTATTGCTTTTTATTTACAGTGGACGCGAAAACGCGCCGGAGACACGAAAAGCCCACTGAGCGAGCCGCATGGTCGCTGTGCAGGCGGCGGCAACGGCCACGAAGTGGCCCAGGCCGGCGCAGGTAGCTCGAGTGATAGCTTGTTACCGCTGCACGAAGTTGTACCCAATCGCAAAAATGGCAGCTTATATGAGAAAGGATTTAATGATGCGATGGCGGGTCGCATTAAATATTGTCATCTGCACAGCTTACGAGAGCGGCAATCGAATATCCGCCGCAGTGCTAAGCCGAACACGTCTGTAGGCGGACCTGTAGGCAGATCGGCCGGCTGCTCCCAGCGCGCGTCTTGCCACCCAATGTCTCGAGCGTCGCGCGTCGTTCTTCAGCCGCGGTAGCATTTGCACTCGCAGCGCCTGCGTCACGTCCACGGTCGCTTTTTAATTAAGCGGCTCACGAGATCAGTACGTGGGGGCAATCGCAGAAACTGCCGGCGATGCGGATTCGACAGTGCTACGGCAGCTCTGCTCTGTGATATCCTCCGACGGTGACGTGGTGAGCTTTGTTCACACAAAATCCATCGTTTCGCGGCACCCGCTGAAACCGAAACTGCGACTGGCCGCATTGAAAATGCCTCTAACTAAACAACCGTCGCACACGCTGAAGCAAATGAGGTTTCTACAGGTGATAAGTAGGTCAATAGCTACTCATCGCAACAAAAAAAAAAACAAGATGCAAAATTTTTGTGTCAGTGCCCCTTTAACTTTACACAACCTTCCGGACGCAGGCGCCATTCAAATAATCAGTTTCTGCGGGAACTAAACTGCACTACATTCACCGCTCCGGAGCATTGGACTCCGCACTTCGCGTTTTGTGACAAACAGAATGCTTACTGCGCATGCTAAAGCTCTAAGTTAAAACTACCCGTATAAAAAATATTCTGGGCCAGCGCCACTAACGTGAAACCTGGGGAGGGGCGAAGGATGCATATTCAAAGATTGTAAGTGTCTCTCTTTCCACACGGCGCGCGCTGATTGGGTGGGCTGGTCATTTGCGGGCTTTGTCACTTGCGGGTTTGTCGCTTGCGCTCGGGTAGTGTCACTAGATCATGCCTAGACTTCAAAGATAATCTGCAAACATAATCTTTACCAGAAACACACGGTGGGAGGTGCCATTGTTCAGAGGCGCCTTATCATCTATAATGCGATTTCGATGCTGAGCGCTCGGCGTCTTAGGTCTTGGCCATAGAGTTTCTTAGTAAGTATAAGAAACTCTACGGCCTTGGTGCCTTGGCGTTTTTTCTTTCCGCGCAGATGAAACGGTTGGGAGGTAAAGGTATACAGCTTTGCTGCAAAAGTTTCGTCTCTTTGAAGCACGAAGCGTTCTAGCGCGACGCGTTGGAAAACAAATGTCCCGCTGCTTTAGTACCATGACTGCATGAGACGACAGGAGTAGCCGACAGCACGAGCCCCTTAGGTGCCTCTCCCATAAAGGAAGAAGACATTTTGGGGTAATTGAGGTACGACCGAAGGAAAGTTTGACATCCACCTGAATGTAGCCATACGGCTACAAAGGAAAGCTATACAGCTTCCTCAGAAACTTCGCAGTTGAAGAAAAATTCGTCCTGGTCCAGGATTCAAGCCCTGGACCACCGTGTAACTGGAGCAGTCGCTCTACCAACTGAGCTAACCAGGAGGCTAGTCGTTTGTTGCGCGAGAACGAATTGATCACCAACTCGAAGTGTTCGATTCCCGGCCGCGGCGGCCGCTTTTCTGATGGAGGCGAAAAGCAAAAACACCCGTGTGTACGAGATTTCGGCGCACGATAAAGATCCCCAGGTGGTCAAAATTAATCCGGAGCCCTCCACTACGGCGAGCCTCATCGCCCGCGTTGCGTCGGCGCGTTAAACCCTACAATCAATCAATCAATCAATCAACCAACTCGAAGTAATGGACAGGTGTTGAATTGAGATAACTTTAGCTTAGTGCCGGGCCTGCTGGTGCCATCTCTTATTGTCAGCACGTAGACTAAGGCGCATCCGAAATAATTTTTTGTATATTGCGCATGAATACATGCGAACAGTCTTCAGCCCTTCATCCGCCGTCGCTTCACGCTTTGCTAGCTCTTTCTCGTGGGGCATTCTTTCCTCTATGCTCCCTCCTGTTTTAGTAACCGGATCAAAAGCGGTCGCGGGTGGTTTTGCCATGCGAGAACACGATTGGAGATATTTGAACACAAATACAACGAAGTGTTAAGGAAACTTTTTAAGAGAAAAAGTAATAAATGATGCCAGGTCCAGTTTACTGACATTATTTTTCTATTTTACTACACGACTCCTAAAATTGCCTGAATTTAAAAAAAGATTCCAATTTAACCAAAATTATAGCCGAGAATTCCCCGAAAAAGGGAAAATTCCCCGCACGGAACATCAATCCATTGAGGTTCACTAGAGCTGGTAATGCAATTCTATTAAGTTTCATCGTTTAAAGCAAGAACCAAAGCCATCACACGACTGCTACAAAGTGAAACGCACTTCTGTTTCATAAGCTTTAACTGTCAATACCAGGCTTCCAATTTCTGCTGGACAGATCAGAAGCGACAGCCCAATGAAATTTTGTTTGAAATTTGGAACTAGTCTTAATTAACAAGGTAACGCCTTTTAGCATTATATTAAAATGCATTGCCGTGCAGTAACAGAAGCAATGCGTTTGCTAAGTGGTTAGTAGGACACCCAAGTATGTATATTTTTCGCTTTAACACGTGGTTCTTACATTTTGAAGAAAAAAAAAGAAGTTCTGTGAGAACTGTCCCTACAGTTATCAGTGCCCGAATTGCGGATAAAGTGCGATACGCGAGAAAAAGAAACCGTCCGTGTATCTCTCACGATAACAGCATCGTCTGAAGGACTGTTTCTTGTTGCTCGTCATTTTGAAATGTGTTGTTTCTAAAGCCAATTCAGCGACAATATGGCATGCAGCACCATGCTACTCCTTCCACTGTGCGTTCTTGTCTCAGATGTGGCTGTCATAATAGAAGTTGGGCACCAACTAGACCAGGTCAAACCAATTTTGCGACGCTAGCTCGTCCGCCTGGCACGACACACATAAAACCCGAATCGGAAGCTGGTGGCCAGTTAAAATCACACCTGTTTCCTTTCGGTAGTTATTAACATTAAGTGACAATTTCATTTTCGAGACATGTCTTCCAAACTGGAAAAGCGAAGAAGCAATGTCGGGAGCAAAACGTTGATGGAGGAAAAATCGGTGCATGCCGAATGTCCTTTTTGGATCGTTTGTGCGAGAGTTTTTGAGAGCGCTTTCAGCTTCCGGCATTGCACAGTGGTTCTGATGGCAGAATATTCAATTACCTTATTTATTCACTCATAAGCTTTACAGATAGAAACATGCGTTATAGCAAAGAAAATACAGTTTGCTCGAGCCCTTTCTGCGCGATGCGGTAACGACCCCAGCGCCCTCTACACCGATGCTACCCCCTACCCTGGGCACGCCGGCCACGTAGCCTGTGTAGTTACACATAGGGGCCAATGCATCAATGCCGCCACTACTAACACAACCTCAATCGATGTCGCTGAAGAAATAGCCATTGCCCTGGCCGCCACTTCCCGCCCTGAACCAGTTACTATCCTCACCGACTCGCAGACAGCCTGCCGAAACTGCCAGATTGGCCGCATTTCATTATCAGCCCTACTCATCCTCCAAACCTGCTCGACAAACACTGATATTCGCATCGTCTGAGCTTTTGGACATGCCGCCATCCCCTGAAATGAAGCGGGTCATGCTGTGGCTCGCGATTTATTATATTAAATCGCGAGCCACGGCATGACCCGCTTCATGCCGTGGCTTGCCCCCACTTGCCAGACTTGCCCCCACTTCCCAACCCCACCTTCGAGCAGTGGAGGGATTTCCTGGGCAGCCCAGACCCGGATATCCAGCTGAAACTGGTGACCCGACACAGACGGCCAGCCGAAGTCAAGGAATCCCGGACTAGGGATGCCTTCCACGGGGTGAGGCCCACACATCCGCCTCTGATAGATAAATAAAAATATTTCATTGTCTCTCTCTCTCTCTCTCTCTCTCTCTCTCTCTCTCTCTCTCTCTCTCTCTCTCTCTCTCTCTCTCTCTCTCTCTCTCTATCTCTCTCTCTCTCTCTCTCTCTCTCTCTCTCTCTCTCTCTCTCTCTCTCTCAGTTTGCAGTTGAAAATATAAAAATATTGCTAGCGTAAAGCTAACAGGAACAAGCCTGTGTATAAAAATTGTGAGGAAACTTAAAACTGCGGAGGCCTGTGCGATGACCATTTTATGAAAAAAATTAATACGGAGCTATTGTGCCTTTGTCTTTATTCTTTCAGTAGCAATGTTCAAATTAAATTCAGTGAGTCACAAATTGTTCTCGGGAAAATCGTTCGGGCAGCTTTAGTGGCTGTAGCTAAGGTCACAATGAAAGCACGAACATCGACTTAGTTGCTCTATATCACACCACTCACCATGAAATACGCCGATGAAGACGTCAATGAAAACGACGCTCTTGGCGAAAAAACACAAACTGACGTTAATTCCTGCGATTAAAGAGCATATCAGCAACACACTTCTGCAAGAATAGTACCGGCACAGGAAGCCCATGACAGGACCTGCATAGAAGAGAGTTTGGATATAAATCATTGGACTTTACAGGTACCAACTTCCAAGCCAACAATTCTTGTTCAACCGCTATTCACAGCCGAACAATGCTTTCGCAGTAAAGAGCAAATCAGCAAAAAAAAATTAAATTGATGCGATTGCGATTATGAAGCTGCGCAAAGGCTCACCCTGTTTCGCCGTATGTGTCATGAACCCGAGAATGAATACAGAACGAGAAGAGAAAGCATAGGACCCGTGTGAACGGTCCACCTTTTTTGGTTGCCAGCTTCACCTTTTAGCGTACGTATCTTTCCAGCTTATGCCCTTAAAGCCCTATTTTCCTTAATCGTGGTCGTGACAATAGTGCAGACGAGCACGAAATGCCGGCCTATGTCGAATGATTTTAAAAAAAGGCCATTTCATATAGAAGCGGTGTCGAGTTGGGCAACGCTCTGCCATTCTTAGTCACAGATACAGCGGCAGCGGACTGATGAATAAAGAAGCCATTCAAGGCGAACGCCTTATTGTAAATGCTTTTTGCAGGTAGCTTATTTTATGGCTTTTCCCTTCTTTCTGATACTGCTCTTGCCGGCGGCGGTTTTAACATGCCTTGCGTTAGTTGGAACAACAAACTTCCAGTTGGAAATATTCGCTCGGCAATTTACGCTTCATTTTTTAAACTTTTCGTGCATATAGGCATTTGCAGTTAGTAAATATTTCTACGAGGATTACTTCAGGGAGCAGTATGCTGGATGGGGTATTCAGCAACCAAAGTGATTTCATTCAGTCGGTCATAGCATTACCAAGAATTAGCTATCCTACAGTTCAAACTGCAATATCGAAGTGTAGTCCGATAAAAATAGTACTAGACCGCGTTCACGAAAGATATACAAGGGAAATCACGATCTTCTAGCGCTGCATTAAGTTCTTTCTTGCCGACCTTTGTTGACTACAGCCAATACCTAGTCATAGAAAGCTTTTAAACCCTTTTTAAGGACAAAATGTTTTCAGTAAAAACTAAGTTTGTTCCAATGAGCAGGCAGAAACAACTTGTCGATAAACCCTGGATGACAACGGACATACGCATTTCAATAAAAAGAAAGGCCAGAATGTACAAAGCCTTTCGAAGAACACAAAATACCAACCTCATATACTCATATAAAAGAACATAGCACACAGCTATAACTGACATGAAGCTTTGAAAACTCCAACACCTGTCATCTTTAGCTGGCAGAATAAAGAAAGAAGCAAAACAATTGTGGCGTTATAATTAAGGTAACAGGAAAGATTCTTTTGACATTCCCTTAATCACAGATAACGGCAAATTAGTGGATCACACCTTCACCAAAGCCGAGTGCTTTAAAGCATATATTTGTACACGTTTTCAGCTGACCATTCTAGTTTCCGGTCTCATTCACTTCACCGTTTGCCAGATATGAATGACATGGCTATTACTGAGCAAGCTATGACGTCGTCCTTAATCTATAATCTAATTCCAACACCGGGCATAGCCCACATGGTATCTCTAATGAAATTTTAAAATGCTGCGCATCCTCAGTGGCTCCTTTTTAGTATTAATTTCCAATGTATCTTTTTAAACTGACATGCTCCCCATGATTGGGAAATGGCAAATTTGAAATTTCACATTCATGTACAAAGCTGGGGACCGGAGTCGGATATGCAATTATCGACCAGTATCATTAACATCAGTTTGCTGTAAGGCCCTTGAGCATATGTTCTGCTCGCCCATTATAAAACATGTTGAAGCTGATCTTTTCTTTTAGCCAACGCAGCATGCTTTCCTGGAGGACACAACTAACCCAGTAAATTCATAATGTTACCGCCTGTTTAGACCAGGGCCAGCCAGTAGGCGCAGTTTTTCTAGATTTCAAAAAGTGTTTGACGTATTACCACACAACCTACTGTTGCACAAGTTATCGCTTCAGGGGCATCCCTAGCCGCCTTCTTAGTTGGTTAAACGAATATATCATTGCACGTAAGCAATGTTTAGTCATAAGTAATCCGCCATCACCACCCATTGAAGTTGTCTGGCGCGCCCGAGGGTCGTTCTGGTGCATTTTTGCTTTTTTGTCACTGATTTTCCCAGTGTCCGGTCGAATGTTAGATTGTACGCTGATGGCTGTGTTGTACTATCCTGTCAAGAGTGTTGATGATTAACATGTGTTGCAATCAGTTTTACTTAAATTCACATTGGTGTTAGCTACGTGCGATCAGGAAACATTTAATAATAAAAAAGCACTGCAATAGCGTTATTTTTAACCATAATGTACAACAAAATGTACAAGAAGTGATATATATCCGTGTGGCATTGAACTCTAGGTTTTACTGGACAGAACATATTCATGGAACAGATAAAAAATCTTCTCGGCTCTTGTACTTTTTTCAAAACAATTTTAAACATTCCTCTAAATAATTGAGAGAGACAATTTATTTAACCAGCATTAGGGATGTTTTAGATTACGCGGATGCGTGTTCGGGTGTTTTAACTATAGTTCGAGTACAAAAGAATGCAGGGCGATTTCTTAGAGGTAACCTCCATGTTACAGTAAGAAGCTCTGTCATCCAAGACAATTTATGGAAGCAAACATAGCGCTCGTGAAGACAAATGTGCAAACTTAAGTCCCTCCACAGCATTAGGAGTGGCTTAACTGAAATTGACGAAAGTACTTATCTAAAACCACCGAATCACGTGTCAGCACGAAAACGCAATTCAGAAATACTTAGACCGTACCGGTTCCGTGTCGGTGTATTCAAGTATTCGTTTTTTATGATACCATTAACGACTGGTACCCGCTCCCAAATAAAATTGTACAATCACTAAATGTTTTAACTAGGGGTGTGCGAATATGAAATTTTTCGAATGCGAATCGAATACGAATATGTAGCTTCGAATATTGAATCGAATATCGAATAATTAAGGGAAAATGTGGCTTTCAAAATCAACTTTTCGTTTTTTGTGTGAATTTTGATGAAAATTAGCACAGCAACTGGAAGTCCTTCTGTGATAACAGCATAAAATTTTCAAAGTAATATTTTGAAAACTTTTTATCCATAAAATTTTCTTTCTCTCCACCTTGAACCGAGCTTAAGCGGCCTATAAAATGTGATGGAAAACTTGTTCAAAGTTCTTTGCATTCCAAAATGAATGGACGAGGTCACGACAGTCTTACGTTGCGCAAGAAAGCGATATAGCTCGACCGCATCGCGGCGCTCGTATACCGCAACATGTCATACTTTGTTTATCCCTGACATGGCCCGCCAGGTCGCTCCTAAGATTAAACCTAAAGTCGCAGACATTAATTACAACTACCAGCGTTCAATCGTACCAGGTTGTGCAGCAAGGCGTTGCTCCAACGCGCAGCGCCTACGCCATGCGCGCCGAAGCTTTTGACGCGTCCGCCGTTTATTTCCCAAGGCTATAGCGAGCCTACTGTCAAGCTGAGCAATAACTAAGCGTGTAGGCATCTCAAATAAGAGGAAAAGTTCACTGCGCGAACCGCTATCACAAGCGCACACACCGCGTTTCACCCTCCAGGGTAAAGTTACGCGCACCACGAAGCGTTCAATGACCTCCGCCTTTCGAGCCACGCAACTTCCCGTAATACTGCTTGGGATCTTAGGAATTGCCATCGCTATAATGCCCGCGTTGAATACCATAGCAGATAATATGATTGAACAGAAACTTCGACGAGCGAAGCAGTGCAAATGAACTCAGAAATGCGCATTACACAGTTCAGGCAGCCGCCCTCTTGCATTGCCGCAGCGACGCTCAATCAGGAGGGCCATTTCAACGCGCGCCGACCGAAAGGCCAACCACGCTTCAGCATCTATTTCTGGCTTCGTTTGTGCACATTTCTTTTTCTGCCATTCATGCGTTTGTGAATGAACGAAGATAAAAGACACGGTAAGGACCGGAAAGAGGATCGCTCGGCCGGTTCAATGGTACCAAAACGGCCACGCCTGGTGGCACCGTTGCGGAGATACAGCGCTCCAAAAATTGGCGTTTTTTTGGCTCATTTCCGCTGGCATTTTGTCTCCGCAGTTGGCAAAAGTATTTTTTGATACCACTTTGCGACGGTTTTCGGCGGACAAACTTTGCAAACGCACAGGATAGAAAACATATATAGAAGCCGAATATGTGGCTTTAAAGAAAACGATGTTGTGGTCCCTTTTCCGAAGTTAAAAGACATGACCCCCCCCCCCCCCCAACCCGAAATAATGAGTCCAAATATTCGATAATAGCCGATTATTCGAACCTGTTTGAATATTCTAAATGTTTCGAATTGATAGTTTTTGAAGCGGATACGAATATAACATTTAATATTCGAGTAATATTCGAAATTTTCGAATTTCGCACACTCCTAGTTTTAACTGCTATTGAAAGCGCTTTCTCAATGCTGATGTTACAATGGGTTAGTGTCAACGATTTTATTTTGTTACTTTGTTCTGACCTGGTAACAAGACAAACCTGTATTTACATTCTATTGCTTGTTTTTGTGTGCTTACTTTTTACTGTGTTTACTAATTAACTTTCCACAATAATTGACATCAAGCGCTATAGGTATTTGGAATAAATATGTAATTATATGATGTCTCGACGGGGTGGACATGTGCAGGATCGGTCACAAGTAAGTGGAACACGGGAGCTGCGGCCGAACGCCGTCGGAGTGCTGTGTAGCTGCACCAGCGATTGCCGACAGCCGAATACCAGGCCCGCGGACATGCTGCCACCAACTGCTCGTCTACATCCCTGAACTCATTCCTGCTACGCAGCTAGGAACACTCTTCGTTGCCTTGGGATAAATCGCGAGCTGCAACAATGGATCTATTAGCAGACATACGTCTGGCCGCTTCTCCCACTTGAAAGAACAGCAACTTGAGCTAGTTGGTATACTTTCATTCTGAAAACCAAATCCCTGCATAATTTCCAGCATAACTGACTGGAACTGTAGGGGCCCTGGAGAATTTTTTGACTATATATTCATAATTCTCTCAAAACACAAGCCCACCACAATGTATCTGCAAGCGACACACTGAGCTAGAAACAAGCTTCCTTCCTCAGTGTGCATATTTTAGCTAAGACTAAGATTGCACTGCACTCCCATTTCTCATGGTGTAGCAGTCATTCTTCACAGATCAGTAGCATATCATCTTATAAAGCTGTAAACGTATATACTAGCGAAAGCTGTAAGAGCTTTCGCCTTTGGCAGTCTGACATTAATATGTTCACTGCACATCCCCCTCGAATATCACCGATTATACCCAGGACTAAAAAAACGAATTGATGAACTTCCAGAACCACACATACTGACAGGAAATTTTAATGCTACTTATCACAGTTGCTCATTAACCCAAGGCATACAGTAGAAACAGTCCTGCCCTCCTCTGATTCCTGTTTGTTTACAAAAAATAAGCAACGTATTACAGCACAACACAGAACACGTACTTCGCAATAGACCTGGCAATAGGCACGTCCACTCTCCTCATTCTAAACGAATAGTGCGGAATCCTAAATCTGTATGGCAGCCATCATTTTCCAGTACTGCTGAAATCAGTTAACGGACCCGCTATTCCAATCCCTGCCCAGAAAGTTTACGAAAAATGTGCCCATAGAAAAAAGGAGGAAGAATTATTCAAACTCTTCTGCATTTCCATAGACCTTTGAAATATTGATGAAGCTTCAATAATTATTACTGCAGACGTTACTCTAGAGGCTCATTAACCCATGCGGCAACCTCGGGTCGGAAAAAGCACAGATTCTTGATAAGTTTTAATGATGAATGCAAACAAGTAGGCAGCGAACACAATAAAGTATGGGGTATCTTAAGGCCTGGTTTGTGTCCGGCACACTCCGTATTGTGCTTACCTGCCAGGTGACGTAAGCTGTTGGTCAGCATAAGAGGCCAGGACGCTCGCTGTCTTGTTACACCGAAGGTCTCCATAATGCCGTAGAAGAGGACGCCACTGGCATTAATCGTAGATAATAATAGGAACAGAATCACCGCACAGAATCCCAAAATAGCCCAGCTCCGCTGAGAATCCAACCCGAATTTTGGGTCATATCTTAGCGTATCACCGTTTGTGGCTGCCATTGTGTCACTTTTTTTCACCTTGAGCGAGACTAGATATTTTCCACAGGTCGGCTTTAGGATGTAACTTTTTCTCGCCTGCATTTGAGTACTGCGCCACTGGTTTGTCTTGGGAAACAAGCCTATTACACGCGCAGGCAGCCGAAACACGCAAGTCAGTCCCACGAACGTCATTTTATTGTCTGTGTTGACTTCGTCACCTTATCAAAACCTCGAGACAAAAGCGCAGCGATGGACAGTAAAGATAGTGTTGTTGCACATAAACTAAGTACTGCCCAGAGCAGTGGTATCTTCGCACCAGTTGCCATGCAGACTTTGTCGCGTCGCCACTATGATGCGCAATAAAGGGCTGAGATGTGTCAAGGAACCCTTCCACGACGAGCACTCGAGTAGGAAGCTGCGGAAAGTATCGCGTATGGCCACTACAGTGTGCGAAGCCAATAAGAAGAAACATTTTTCGAGTGACGAACCCAATATTTTGTCCACAAAACTTCATCCCGACCCTTTACGAAGCCCGTCACAGAGATCATTGTCCTCCCCTTACTCTCCCCATCCTTGCAGACTTTCTAAGCGGCTCACATCATCAGGGCCCTCGGCGGGTGCCTGGACCGAGGCGGCAGAATAATCCTTACCATGTCGTGCTTAAAAAGGTTCTGTATACTTTGCCCAGCAGCACTTCTGTGCGTCTCCCAGTAAAAAGAGACAGATGGATAGAGCTAGCTCTTATATAGGCAGGCCGACTCCAGGTCAAAAGGGTACAGTTGGAGTGAGCGATGGAGGTACTTGTGGCCTGGCACATCTTGAGGTATATAGGAATTCTGACGGTGAGACAGGTGGGCCGCTGAGAAGGCAGGATAGGCCATGTGGTGTGCAGAGAGCAAAGTCATGGCTGTCAACTGCTCACGCTAGACTACTTTCTATAGAGTTGTGTGCAATAAAAGTAAGCGTGGATAAGTCCAATGTATTATGTGTTAGAAATAATGATCCTCTTACACGGTCAGAACAAGATATTTACTTCAAAATGCAGCTAGGGAATTCAAGTGAGCAGATACATGGTGTTGCCAAGAAATATGACGCATCGTAGAGCAGACTGCACTCTTGAGTATCCTCTAATACCGGAAGTCGAGGTTCCGGCTGGTTGCTTAGGCCCTTTTCATCAATAGAAGCGTAGCCTGCTGGGCCGGTTGGGGCAATTGGTAGTTTTGGAAAAACCTTTTCACCAAGCTACGCTGGACTGTTATTCACAGTTATCCAATGTTATTCACAGCATGCTTACAAGAAGTATTCAGAACGTTGGATTGGGAACAGGTGGGAGTAAGGGTTAATGGAGAATACCTCAGTAACCTCAGGTTTGCTGATGACGTTGCCTTGCTAAGTAACTCGGGGGACGAATTGCAAAGCATGCTTTCGCACTGGGCGAACAGAGTAGAACCGTGGGCCTGAAAATTAATATGGGGGGGGGGGGGGGGGGGTAGTGGGAGGGCGGAGGGGTACTGGTGCTCTTCAGAGGGCCTGTGGTCTGTAGCATGTTTATTTAATTACGAAATTCCGTTGACATGCCAGACCAATTGAGCAATGAAAGAACGATAATCCTGCGAACCACAGAACTTCAAAGAACGCCAGGTATACAGTTAAAGGAAAATTCTACCAGAAAGGCACGTTCGTTTCTTCGCCACCGATACGAAGGTCCTCCATGGCACTTGCGAACGCTGCTATATGATGATTTAAAAATTGGGTGTAGCAGCGGTTGCGCGCGTCGGTATGAAACGCGGTAACAAAAAACCCAATAACAGGCACACCATGCGACAGCGGCTACCTCACATGGAGTTGCGTGCCTGTAAAAGCAAACTACTGAAACTGCAGCGAGAACCAATATATTTTTAACTCTTCGGAAACTGATACTAACGCTGTCCCGGAACACTCTAAGTAACCCCCTGCAACTTCGTGCATAATAAAATATTTAGGCGTTTATACGAGTTGAATTTACGTTTTCCTAAGTCACCTATCCGCTTCACCGTGGGCGCTTCTTTCAACGACCAATTCAAACCCAAATATTGTATTCGAAAAAAAAAATGAGATACACATTTTTTAGCTCGCAGACACAAAAGTACTGTGACAGCATGTAAATTAGGAAGTGATTATTCAAATATTAAGACATTAGTGATCAAGCAAGGATAAATCAGTGGTCAGTGGAAGAAAATGACTTACAATTTGGGGCTCTTTCGTGTGTTGGCACTTCGAGTGGGAGGTTCCCAAAGCCTGTCCTTGCGGCATATCGCCGTTGTTGTGACTCAGGCCCCTGAATATGCACTACTCTGGGCAGCCGCCGCCCAGGGAAAAACCTGCCGTGGACGCAATGGAGGGGCTTTAGTTGTGACCGAGGTTGAAGATGGCCATCGGGTATGTGTTACTGTCGCGAGCGCCGTCTGCCTATGGCACGGCTGGTGACCGCCAAGCCTTCACGTGTAGGATAAAGTCGGGACTCGCTCGGCGAGCCGCAGCGTGCCCTTTTTGTCAACTCGCTGTTCCCCCGTTTCCTAGGTTAGCGAAAAATAGGGAGTTTTAGTATAGCGGAAAGCACCACTTTAGCGCGCCCATAGCGTTAGCGGGCACGCTAACCGTAGCATAACGAGGCGCTATCCGTTCGCGATTGCGGCCCGCAAAACGTTAACGCTACAGCTAAAACGCTATACTAAAACTCTCTAATACCGCCGAACGAATCTGCCTAATCGCGGAGGAGAAAATGGCTGTCTGCAACACCGCTTTCAGAAGGGGACACGCAGTGCGCTCAAGCTGAGACCATGCAATTATTCCGCACCAACACCCTCTCGGGCTCCACAGAAACGTGAAAAAGAAAGAATGAAGGTATGACGCGCGGAACAGGGGGCATCCTTTGCTGTGCGCCTCATCCACAAAGGCCCTCTGCCCAGCCGCGACATTCATCCAGCTAAACCACGCGTTTTGCCTAATACGCCGGCCCATCGCTTTCTTCAGTTACCTTTTAGGCCACCGCCGCTTGCACGTTGTTCTGCTACAAAGGTAGTCTGTTCCAGGCCTTGGTAGTACCAGTCTTCACCCATCAATGGCCGGCGGTCCCCCTTTTTTCCGCCGCCAGTTAGTGCGGACCACTCCTTGCTTCCCGGCTACAGCGTGACCAGTCAATCTCCCCTGCTGAGGAAGCCTCAGCCGGCCAGTTGTTGTCCGCGTTGTTGTCCTTTGGCGCCCCGAGCACTGAGCTTACCCGAAGGTCCCATTCCCGACTCGGGCGCTTCGTTTTGTGTAAGCAGCCATGCGTAGGACAGGAATGAATGTTCTAATAGCGGCACGTCTTAAGGTTATGCGCCTTTGTTCACAGGCGAAGTACCAGGCGTAACAGGCAGCACGGCGCCGGCCGGGAAAATTTCGGGGGGGGGGGGGGGGGGGGGGGGGGGGGCTGAAGCCCGGTCAGCCCCCCCCCCTGGCTATACTGGCTACGCCACTGCAGCTGTGCGATTGGCCCAGGCCGGCAGGTCTTTTAAGATTGCAGAACGACCTATTTGCGCTTGAATTCAATGCATATTCATTTTATACCAGTAAGAATGGTGGGGTTAACAATGAAAGCTACGAACGAACACGTCAGCATTGAAGCAGTTAGTGCAGCACTTTGCCGGCTGACACTGCCTAACACAGCCGTCGGGCGGGTGGGGGGTTGGGCTTGTCTAATGCAACACTGACCAACTGCCGTAAGCGGCACGACCACTTCCATGACATGTGTGTCGAGTCATAGCTTGTTTTAGGAAACCATTACTATCAACCGTATTAAAACACCGGCATGTATAGAAGTCCGGTCAGAAGCAAAGTTCGAACACTGTGCAAACACTGCAGGGTTCACACCATGGTGCGAACTAGTGTCACTAGATAAGCTTACAGAGTATCGGCACTCTTTTCTCCTATTGTTCCGTGCCGCCGCCGTGATGATTGGTCAGTTCGCATCACGTGGCACTTGTTTACACTGCGACGGTTCATGGGCGCCGCCATTTTGTTGTTTATGCGCTTTCTGTCGGTCAACTGTGGTAGTTTCAGCTTGTCCTCCCTGCCCTGCGGGGGCGCGTGACTGGCGTTGTTCCGAAAGCGAATCGAAGATAACGCGCTTCCCAGCATTTCAGCTGCAGAAGTGTGTTTGGAGATGCCGTGTTGCTGCGTCTTTGGCAGTGTTGTTTACAATTTACCTCGTCCAAGTTAGTGGTGATTCGCAGACGCACAAATCTGGCAACATTGATAAACAAAATGGCCGCCGTTGCTCAGCTGCGCGCCTCAGTGACAGTACTCTGTATATTATCTAGTGACACTAGTGCGAACTGACTGACTGATAGAACAAACTTTACTGAGAAAAAGCAAGCCAGGTGCAAGTATGGTCAAAGATGACCCCGTGCCGGCGCCGGTGCCCGCGGAGGCCGCAGACACAACCGCGGAGACGCCAGCGCCATCTCTCGCCCCCGCCGCGGATCCTTCCGCGGCGAAGTGCGAGGAGGTGGCGCCGCTCGTCGGCACCCCAGCAAAGAAAGAACTGAAACTAAAGCGTGGCAAACTGTTCGCATGGCGACGCAGTGAAACATCCCAGAGCATTTCCGGGGGCGCACGACGTTAAAGGTGTTGTGCCACCAAATTTGTTGCTTGTGCATTCTTTGTTGCAAACGTTTTATATTTCATTAGAAAGCATGATACATGCTCTCACATGCACATATTCTGAGTAAATAATTTATTATCGCACGATTCATGTGAACAGGATTCGGTTTCGGTTTCTGGGCGCCGATTCAAGCAGTGACGTCACAGCGTTGCGCCATAGCCTCCTTTAGTAGGTTATATAGGAGGCTATGGTTGCGCGGACGCTCTGCCACGCGTGTCTACCATGCGGCGCTGCGGTACGTTGCGACTTTACTGCGGCGTCTGCTCCCCCACATACGTGCTTCACCACGGAAGTAAACACGCCGACTCGTCACGTCAAGCCGCGACAGCTCCGACGCGGATTCTTTGTCTGCATCCTCGGATGCAGACAAATGAAAACCAGAAAACCATGGATTTGCAAACCATACAAATGCTAAAAAAACGCTCAAAAAAAAAAAAAAAAAAAGCTGCCCCCGCCGCGAATCGAACCGGCAACGTTGACCGGATGGGCGGAACGCGCGAGACCACTGAGCCAGCGAACAAACGATTTTACTCCGCGATATAGCCGGTGTACTAGATGGAGGCCCATCCTTGGAGTCGTACGTCGGTGTTTACTAGCTAGTTTACAGAATTCCTGGCTTGCAAACTCACATTTTTTAAATAGCGCTTGCGCAGCAAGGTTCCGCGAAGCCCCCGCGACAGCTTATCGCCATCAACTCTGCTCTTCTGCGAAAGCGCTCGCAAAAATAAGTGTGCCCGGCTGCGACTGCGATTTTGCACTGAAGGGATAGTGCTTGCCGTACTTTGGTTTTACGTTAAAAACCTTTGCCGATACTGATCTCTTATTACCCAAATTACCCTACGTAACTGTTCTTCTGCACGAAACTGACCTTATATTTTCTACAGGCGAGCCGATCGCACACGCATTCCGGGGTAGCGGCGTCGCCGAAGAGCACGGCCGAAGCGTCGAACGCCAAAATACGGATCGCATTAGCGCTAGTGTTGAGTTGTTTGGGATTCATGGAACTTACTGAGTTTATTACCCTCCAGAAACTAACAAAATAGAGCCGCGTTCATTGCGGCACGAATGTTGTCGGGGCGCAGTTTTCGCTTCTGGGTCGATTGACGACGCGTCGTGCGACCAGTCAGGCGACCGGTTTTGTTCGCGTCTTCGGTCGGCGAGTCAGTCACACTACGGCGACTTTCCATCGGCCGACGTGTTTGTGTCGCCGTCGGCGTGGTGTGACAACGCGGTCTGGCAATTCGGCAGTTGGCCGATGTTTTAACGACTCGTCGGCGTCGCGTCGTCGTCGCCGTCGTATCGGTATAATGTGTCGAAGCGACCAAACAAACTGTGGTAACTGGAGTTCACGTTCACGTCGCTCGAGTAGCTAGCGTTGTATGACGTCACAAACTTTGCTGCGCTGGCAATTCACTGACGTCATGGTTAGTGGCGCTAGCGATGGGTCCCGATTTCCAGAAGAGCATTTAGGTAATTTTTAGAAGCGAATTAAAATATATATTAAGCGCTTGCTGTACCCAGCACTTCGTGTTGAGGGTCGTTGCATGCAGAGGAAGCCTACAGCAGGCTTTTTACAGACTTAAAATTTGGTGGCACAACACCTTTAAGTAGTTTGCGTTACGTTAATGTTGTTGCACTTGTGGCAACTGCTGACAAGAGAGCGCTCGTCAGCAGTAATTTGAATGAGTCAACGATATAAGGCGCGTTCGTAGCGTCCCATTCTGTGTCGGCTTTGTGGCGCAGTGGGTAGAGCCATAGGCGTGCGCAGAGTTCTCGATTAGGGGGGGCAAAGTCTTAGCGCTGCGCCCCTCCCCCCTTACATCAACTCCCGACCTCTTCCCAATGAAGGCCTAGCGGTCCGAACGCAGTGCGAAGAGGGGTGTTCGTAAAATTTTTATTTCAATGCGATGGAATTGCAACACACAAAATATTTCTGAGCAGAACTTTAAGGTATGGGGCAAATTTGGCGCCCCCCTTCAGGTGATTAGGGGGGGCGGCCGCCCCCCCTGCCCCCCCTGTGCGCACGCCTATGGGTAGAGCACCATGTACATTGCGTTCCGCCCGCAGGGTCGAGGATCGAAACCAGGCGCCGGATAGTATTTTCTTTTATCTAGTGTTGGGGGAGGGGTGCGGACAACGACGGTGCGGACTACGACGGGACAACGCGGGTGACATCGTGAGTTACTGAAATGCTCTGCATTTAAAAGGAAAAGGAGGGGATGGGGTAGGGGATAGAATGGAGTGGAACTCATAAGGGGAACCCGAGGTCCAGGGACTCAGTTGCGAGTGCTCCTGCCTTCGCTCTCTCCAGGAGGTCGAGTTGACCCTGTAGAGATGTGCTTGCCAGGGCCGCCTCCCATGTACCAGGGTGGTAGGCTGCGTTTAGGTGTTGCTGGTGCCTTTTCCCCATATGATTGGGCAGGACCATGGTGGCGCGGAAGAGCGTGGCTGTGTCGCCGTATTTCTTGCAGTATTCGTCAAGGTCTCGATCACACAGCGGTATTGCAGCGCCATCTGTGAAAGTGGGAGATAAAGAAGATAACCAAACCGTGGCCTCTGCGATCGGCTACCGGCGGCGCGCCGTTGCTCCGGGCGTCCCAATCGCCCGGAGAGAGCGTAAGTTGAAAAGGGGGCGTGGCCGCGTTTTTCGCCGCACCGCGGCGCGCGTAGCCTAAGGTCGCTAGGGTGCCTGGATGTTCCTCCTCGCCCGCTTCTCCGGCGGCGAGGAGGAACATCCAGGCACCCTAAAGGTCGCTTTCCCTGGCGCGGGCGGGCGCAGAGGACGAAAACTCGGCCTTCGCAGCCTGTGTGCGACGTTTAATAATAAAAAGTTAGCAGGAGAAAGGTAGAAGTAGTTACTGGTGTCATTAGGGAAGTTACTGGTGCATTTGCATTTTCGACGTAGGCTATGCCCGGTGTGACGCATAAGTGAATTCGTTTCACAGCAGTATTCTTTTTTGTAGTCACGCATGGTTGCAAAACACCACACGTTTTCCTGTTCTATTTCTGAAAATCTCGTGCATGTTGTTTGGAACTCACGGAACGCATATTCCGCGCGTTCAGAGCAAGAACCAAATTATGGGAATTCAACCGACCGAAATACAACCATTAGTAAACACGAAAATACCCCCTATGTCGTTTCCTTTTTTCTCCTTTAAACGTGCGGCCTTCGACAGATGAAGTAGATGATCGGCAACACTACTTGAAACGTTTGGCGCAACTTTTACCGCGATACTAATAACAGAGACGTCGTATACTTCAGCATCAGAAGTGTATACTGTCCAAATGGCTATCGGTATTTCTTCCGCAATAGGCAGGGTAAACGTGCTGGTGCCGTTTATTGGCATGCATGCTTGCATATACAAACTCCCAGAGAGTCTTCCAGTCTACCGTAAATGGACGTGGTCTAAGTAATGCGATGAAAATCTTTGCCCGAGTTACGATTGGTAGTTCTCCACTTGATGTGTTTATTCACTAATATCCGGAACAACTTACTTACAGCCGATGTTGTGCATACAGATATTGGTGATCAGCTTAACTGCTCACCGAAAAAAAACAATGCCCTTAGTATGTCATGCCAACAAATTATGGGCAGAATATATTGCCCCAGCAAATCTAGAAATTCCGAAACAGTCTTTCGAAAAAATACACGTGTAGAGTCGATAGCGGTATGAAAGGCATCGCGGAAAACCATGACTTTTTCACTCCCTGCAAATAATTTGGTAGCGAGATTGCAGTAGGTGCTTGAAACCCCTAAGCATATTAAATAAAACGCAAAAAATGATTGATTCGTACCCGTGGAAGCCAAACAGATTATTTGACTATCGTAGTCGCCTGCCTTATGAACAATACACGAGAGCTTATCGGTATTACGCTCTCGCGCTTGTGCACTCGCGCGCACGCACGCACACACACACACACACACACACACACACACACACACACACACACACACACGCACACACACACACACACACACACACGCACACACACACACACACACACACACACACACACACACACACACGCACGCACACACACACACACACACACACACACACACACACACACACACACACACACACACACACACACACACACACACACACAACGGATACCTAGAGCGTTCGAAACAACTTAAAAGGCAAAAAAAGCATATTTTCGCGCTGCGATATCCCGCGAAAACGCTGCAACAGCGAAAAAATAATTAAGCACGCTGGCATTCACTCTGCCCGAGAGGACAGAACCCTGGGTTATGGCATTCGCCTTTCAAGCAAACGACCACTAAAGCTGCGTGTAAAGGCAATCGTGGGTGTTAAAGGAGCCATGAAGAGAAAATACAACTTCGTTTAATTTGAAAGAACTAGGATTCAGCATTTCACTCAGCTCCATTACAGCCACAAAAGATGTTTTTTTGACGAAAAACAAAGCAAGAAGTATTTAAAAACTTTCAAATTTTGCGCCACAGTGACGTGTTATGAGCAAGAATGACGTCATACGGGCCAACAATAAAACATAATTTTCAGTGCGTTAACTGCACGTTAGCATTCAAGTGGTGCGGTCAAATGGAACTAGAGGCCCCATTACCGACGTCCAGTCATGTCTCGTCGCGACAGGTCAGCTAGGCGGCCGTCAATCGCACAAACAAGGTTCCGACAAGGTTCCGTGACGTCATAGAGAAGTTGCGGGAAATTGGCTATGGGGTCGCGACTGCTTCACACGTTTTCTTTAGTATCTCCGTTATTTGTTCGAAGATTGCGATGATATTGGTATCATTGTTATCGGGACTAAGCAGTCTTTCTAATAAACCAACTTGTATTTTGTCTTAATGGCTCCTTTAAGCAACGTCCGTTAATCAACTTTGTACTTGTAGGATCGATTCAAAATACATAGACCACATGAGAGTTTTCTAGCACGAAGACGCGACAACGAAGGCTGATTTACAACTAAAAGCGCAGGCGCCGTCGGCCAGACGAGCCGCGCTTCAACCTTAGGCAAACAGCGCCGCCTCGCGGCGTGTGTCGGAGTTAGCAAAATTACACCACGGCCTCCGCAATCGGCGTCCGGCGGCGCGCCGCCGGCAGCCGATCGCGGAGGCCGTGATTACACCGTGGCCTCCGCGATTACACCGCTCCCCTTGCTTCCACGCCGAATTGGACGGCCGGAGCAACGGCGCGCCGCCGGAAGCAAAGCGCGGAGGCCACGACCAAACGGCCGTCTGTGAGGCGGTAGCAGCCCTGGTCCGCGTACTACCTTTATATTTAAGGCCCTGCTCAGGGTCGACGTCAGGAAACACGCGATTTAGCGGGAGAATTGACATTTTGGCTTAAAATGTTTAATCATCTCGGTGAATAAATCATCGTTTGGTCCCGGACAAGCGCCGGGGCACTATAAATTACCGGATCTTTCGAATAAAACAAACTGGTATTTTGACTGCATGACCCCTTTCAAGACGATAATCTTTCTTCAGCTACCTAAACCCAAAAGTTTTAGTCTGTCCCCCGATGCAGGCACCCGGCCAATGGATAAAATTAGCGTGATAAAATGATTCTGAAATGAGGAGTTTGTATGAGCGAAACCTTTCGAAATCGCTAAACCTGGTAACACTCGGCATACCTTTCAACATTGAGCACAACATTGAGCAGAAAGAGAACATTACACGTATTAATCTTGGAGACAATACATTAATGTTTAAGTAATATTTGCAATGTTATTTTAATTGAAAGTAGATGTGCGCTTGATATTTGTAATGGCGAATTGAAAAATGCACTTTTAAAGCATTTCTCTTAAAGGGACCCAGAAAAGCTTTGTGAAGGTGGCAATCAAATGGATTCAGGTGGTAGAACACATAACGGGGGATTTTTGAGACAAGTATGAGCCCCATACGTTGTACGGATAATTTGTAAACAATTTTTGAAGATCGCCTTTCTCAGCCGATGGGCGCGCCGCCGCAGCGAGCCGTTGCGTCAGCCGCGGTCGGGCCGACCGTGGCTGACGCAACGGCGAGGCGCCCCCCTGATTCGGCCGATTGTCTGTCGCCGGCAAGGTCTCTGCCATTGACTTCCGGCTGCTCTTCCTCCTTCCTGCGCGATCCCGAGGCAAAGGCGGGTCTGCAGCGATTGACGCGTGCCTAGGCGCAGGAATGTAGCTAGCGGAGAACGGAAGTCGAGCGTCGCGATGTCACATGGCTATTCCCAGTGCTTCCAGCTGCTTTGAAAGAAGCAGAGAGGGAGGATGAATCGATCGGCAAGGGGGGAGAGGTGCACTTAATTGCTTCTGGCGCAGCTAATACGGAATGTAGATCAATAATTCCAACAGCATTGCATCGCTATATTGGTACTACGCGACAATAAAGGCGTTTTGTAACTTTTACAAAAGGCTTTTCCGGGTCCCTTTAACCAAAAATAAAGAAATGAGCTCGCGCCCGAGCTTAGACTTCATGGCGGCATTCTCACCGTAACGAAAGGTTCCAATAGACGGCGCGAGCAGTAGAACGCGGGAAAACGTTCACAGTGCTTACGGTGGGAGGAGCGAGATGGAGGGGGAGGGGGGGCAGGGCGTGACAGGTAGGCGAGGGAGAGAAGTGAGACATTTCATGGCAGGGGCGGCCTTTCGAATTTTCAGCGAAGGAAGCAGATAAGCGGCCATTTTTTATTGGTTGGAAAGTAATATTTATTTTGTACGTCTCTAATACTTCAGACCGCCTCAGACTCATGGAGCAGACTGACAAGTCTTGCATATCGCGCGAAAAACGAAACTACGTCTCCTACTATCAACCACTTGCACCAACGGAGATTACAAAACTCCGTTTCGCCGGCACCATAGCCAACGTTTATAGATACTAAACGTTGACCATAGTCAACGTTTGTGAACGTTGTGAACGTTCATAGTGAACGTTGACTAAACGTTGTCAAACGTTGATACCAAAACGAGGCCTGTTCTAGGAGAAATCATACACTTTCCCACCAGTGTGAAACGCGATCAATCAAGTCCCTTCATCAGCTTTCCTGACGATAAACTTTAGTTGAAGGTGCCGTACGTGCTCCCGTGTGGACCGAAAGCGTGCGCCTATCAGAACGCAGCCAAATCGACTTTGTCAAGGCCGACAACTGGGGCGGTATTCTCGAGTTTTGTCCCTTTTGCGTCCCTTTCAAAAGTGTCCCTTTTGGCGAGTCCTGATTGGCTAAAAGCAAACAACCGGAAGTGACGTAACCCGAGCGCGGCAAACCTACTGCCAACTTTTCTTCATGCTGCTACAGTGGCTAGAAGAGGGCTATTCTAGCCACTGTAATGCTGCCCACGTCCACTGCTTAACCGGAAGTACATCACGATGAAAGGGACGCAAAAGGGACGTTTTCAAAAGGGACAGTTACGAGAATACCGCCCCTGGTCTTATCTCTTTGCCCTTAAACGTATTCTCTCAGCGACTCATGTTTTTTTGGAAAAGTTGTCGTTAGCTTTGGCACTCTGGCCTCAATATGCATATAAGCCTAGTTTACAGCGGTGGGAGAAGCTGTAAGTTTGATTCTTTGAATCAACGTTAGCGTCGCCGCAATTTCCGTCACTGGACATTAGCTCCATTCGATTCAGAAGGGGTGCACGGCAACGTTGCAGATAAAGTTCTGTGGTGCCGGTGCAGTGCAGCAGCGTGGTTCCGCGGTGCCGTGCATCACGGCTGCACCGTCAGCAGCGCCCCTGCGTGTTTACAATCGAGCGAGGTGCAGGCATAGTCGTCTGCTAATCATCCTCGCCTGTCGTCCTCTACAACTGGATGTTTACGGCCATCTGGGTTGCGTCGTATGCATCAGCGGCGACGCTAAGTTCGTCCCGCGTATCTTCGAGCTCGACGGACATTTTCACGCGGTCGCCGCAACTGCCGGTAGCCGCCTGCCAACCCGCAACGCCCCAACGCTCACGGCACCGAATCGCTGCACCTCCTCCGTAGCAGGTGCAGCGGTTCTCTGCACCGCGGCGGCAACGCTGCTGCACCATGAGCAATCGAGCGACGCGGTGCACGGCACCATTCCTGCAGCGGCGAATCGAGCGCTGTGGTGCAGCGCACCGTGCAACGTTGCAGGCGTTGCAGGGAATCGCGTCTGAATCGAATGGAGCTATTGGGTGCCTCGATGCTGGCGCCGCCGTACACGGCGTAGGCGGCGGCGTGCAACGAGGCACCGCGAAGCGCGCGCTGCCGCCGCTCGACCCACTAACATGTGGTCGACTAGTTACGCGCTGTGTTTTGTGCAGCCGTCAACACGCGGCGCCACCGACCTCAACGAACAAAGTTTGTCCCCCAGCGCAGGTCAGCGGCTCCGGCACGCGTTGCAGCAGCAGCGAGGGGCCGCGGAGCAGGGGAGCCGGTTTTTGCGTCCGCTTTGAAAAGTTGCTCGGGTCGGTTGTTTCGGGCTGCGCGGTGGCGCGCAACAAGTGGTTCCCCCCGGCGACATGGACGACAAGAGCGAGCCGCACGAGAACGACAAGTGCATGGAGCCGCAGGGCGAGGCTCCCGGCGGCGGCGGCATGTCCAAGCTCCGCGCGCAGGTCACCTCGGCCGTGGCCAACATCCCGTCGCTGGTGATCGTGCTGCTGTGCGTGCTGCTGCTCGTCTTCTTCGTCATCATCGTCGCGCTCTCCGTCAAGGTGCACTCCTCGGCCGGCGGGCCCGACGCGCGCTGCCTGTCGGCCGCCTGTCTGCGCTCGGCCGGCGCGGTGCTCGAGGGACTCGAGCTCGGCGCCGCGCCATGCGAAGACCCCTACGCGTTCGCCTGCCGAAGCAGGCCCGAGGCCGAGGGACCCGAGGAGAAGCGGAGGAGCCGTTGGGACGCCGCGTCGGCGCTGCGGCACCGGGCGCACCACTCGGTGCGACACTTGGTGGACCTCGTGTCCACCGACAGCGACCAGGGGTCGGCCGAAGCCAAGACGAAGCGCTTCTACGAGACGTGCATGGAGGGCCGCAGCTTGAGCCGGGACGCCCTGACACTCTTCTTCTACCGGCTGCGCGAGGTGGGCGGCTGGGAGCTGATCGGCGCCTCGTCCTGGTCGCTGCAAAGCTGGAGTCGCGACGCGGCCCTGGAGAAGCTTCAGGTCGGGCTCGGCGTGAGCCCCTTCTTCGCCATCGGAGTCACCGACCGCACCATTCGGGTAAGACGCGCCGTAATTGTCGCCGTCCTGTTTACGCCAGACCGCGGCCTTGGACGCACCTCGGGCTCCTCTTGTGCACATCGGCGCCGCGGCCTAATTTTTTTCTTTCGCCGTCCGCACTCGCGGTCACCGCGTAAAGCAGCAAGCGTGACGATGTGCCGGATAAAAAAAACAAGTATCCGGCCCTGTAAGTTGCTGTAAATAGGAGAATAGACGCGTATTTACGAGCGGAATGGACTGTACGTACACGCCAGATTGATGGTCGTGCGGCGGATATCGTAGTGTATCTGTGCGGATGATTTCTGTAATCGGGAGTCTGATAATTAAAAAAAAAAAGTAAATGCTCTGCTTCTCCAGTAGCTCCGTAGTGCTTGCCGTATTCACGTCGTAATACATATTACTGGCGTTCCCACGTGCAATAAGTTTCTATTGAATAGACGGTCATTTCAACGTCTCAACGCGGCCGTCACTGACAGCTCGCCGGGAAAGGCTGCGAGAACCGATTACGGCCCGTCGACAACAAACGTATTGCGACACAGAGCTAATGTAATGGCTGGATTGCGAAACGGATTTGTTCTAGTTGCAGGCAGAGCAGTCACGGACGCGGAAATCACTGTCCGCTAAATGAATGCCCGTGCGACAACTGAATGAGCGGGTCGACAACGGAACGGGGGCGGGGTTGGGAGGATCGGGCGGAGGTGGTGGGATTGGCCGTTTACAGGCGAAGGTTGTACTGAGTCTCCTTTGATTGTGGATTTATTTGTGGTAGTTTTTGTTCCGGAGCGTCTTGAAAAGAACAACGGAATGTAATAATCGGGATTGGAAATTTCAAACGATGAGTGGTGAACAACAGCGCACGCCTCCTCTCCTTTCCCCCTGTGTTGTCCACAAGATGTCATTGTGTGGCCTCACCATACTCGCGCGATTCCACCGTACCGGCGTTATCCCGAAGGTGACAATGGGTGGTGGGAGGCGTCGATGTCTACGGCCATGCTTATCGCCGAGGCTCAAAACAAGTTCGATGCGCTTATGATTTATGTGAAAAATGAACCGAGTAAGAGTGGAGAGAGTTCTCTCCCTCCTCTTTTTTTCTTTTTTTTTCTTTCTCCATCCATTAACTGGACGCTGCCCCTCGGACCGGTCCGAGCGGGGTTGCTTTTCTTTATCGTCTTATCCCGTCCGAAGAACTGAATGATCTCGGCCGCTGCAGACGCGCTAGCCCGACAACCATGCGCCTGTAACCCGTACCGGCGAACGAATGAATATTACGGGGGGTAATTCCGTTGCGAAGTGAGGCAGCGATTTTAAGAGAAGCTTATATGGCTAAGGTTTCATGTATTTGTCGGGTCTTCGAACAAAAATTGTTTAGGCACCACGTGTCTTTGAAGCGCGAGGAGATGGAAAACGAACGGCCCGGTGTGCGTGTGCTGTGCACGCGGTCACCGCCTAATCGTGCGCGTTGAAGACATGATTTGGACCCCAAGCTTATGATGCGTCGTCTCATCACGTGCATATGCATCGTGGGTGGATTAGATGATAACAGGCCCCATTTTCAAGATCAAAGCGGGGCTTAGACCTCAAGCTCGTACGTCTCATCACTTGGATATGCAGTCAGCGTAGAGAATGTTATCAGTAGGCTTGATTGTGAAGATCCGTAGTGTCGTATAGTCTTCCTTTGGTATGACAGCCCTCAGCGCTCAAGGGAAATAAAACTTGCTCCTACCTCTCGCCTGAATTCTGCATCGCCTCTATGTCTTGCTGAAAATTTTCGCTGGTCATCCACATTCCCAGAGTAGAATGGCTCATGATTTTTTGTAACTGTTTATGAGAAACTTACAAGGACCGCGTGCGGAAACTTAGGAATGCGCATTTAAGAGATTTGTGTGCCGACGAGAGGTGCGGGCCAGTGTCGTGCGCACACCAGTTCGTCGCGCTCGTCACAAATGGGCCCAAACGCTCGTCAGCCGCTCGGCTGGAAGACTGCCAGCGGCTCGTTTCTTTGGCGCATGCCGCGGCGCCGTGTCGCAAACGAAAGCGACTCCGAGACAGTGCGGGCCGTGCGTGTGCGCTCAGAGCAGTCTCCCTCGTCGCCCGCATACATGCGAGTTCGACCATCATTAGCGTTGTGCCTTGCCGGGAATTCCCGCAGTGTGGGCTCGGCGACGTTTAAATATTGCGTCATTTGTTTCTGTGTGCGTGAAATGGGGTCTTTTGTGGGTAGCTCGATAGGGGGGTATCGCTCTGCTTTGGACACCGTGCTTGGCCCGCAATGCATCTGTGAAAACACTGGTTTGCACGACTGCGCTTAGTGGAATTGACCCAATTGTCAAATTTTTTTTTCTCGTGCGTGTGTGCGTGCGCGCACGTTTCCAGCTCAGTTATTGAAGAGGAATCCCGTGAGTTGTCGGCACTGTATCTAACCATGTAGCCTTATTGCCCATTGAGCGGGAATCCACCCCTTTGCAGATTTATACGCAGTTTGTGTACGCTTCAGAGAAGCCCAGGTAGCGGAATCATAATTCAGCATTATCTACAAGTTTTGACTCACCTGGAATAAAAGATACGCAGTTTTGTTGCATAAACGTGAAGGGCCACCTTGTGGCAAGGTAACAAAACTGTCGGAGGAGCTTCTTCCGAGGTTTGCAGCTGCCTCAGACCATATTCGTTATGTCGGCAATTGCACTAGTTCCCGCTCGATTTAGGGACGGGACCTTCGCGCCACGTGCTCGCGCGGTGCGCTTGCCGCCTTCCGAGACACCTGCATTATGGCGGCTGCGCGTCAACGTCGCCATGGAAACGGACTGACCTCGCCACGCGCGCTCTCCAGACGGGCTTCACCCTCGCACCACGGCTGGTCCGACTCATTTTCGAACGCGCGATGGCCTAATTGCTGGCCTTCTTATTAAACGCTTTGTAGGTTGTTTTCTATATGCGCGCTCATCCATTGGGCGCCAGACGCGTCGTCCTCCTCAGCCGGCCGTAGCACTGGGTCGGAGCGATTATTTCTAAAGACGACAGTCTCTCTTGGGCAACGCTGTAAGTTACGGGATAAGCTTTTATTTAAACGCGTTTCAGGCGTTAATGGTTCAGCTCCTGCCCGGCTGGGGCCCTACTGTAGTCCAGAAAGCCCCAATCCTATGCGCGAAAAGGTCTGTCTGTCTGTCTGTCTGTCTGTCTGTCTGTCTGTCTGTCTGTACGTACGTACCTCAATTCAATCGGTGGGACAAATTCAGTTGAACGCGTGAGCACGAAGTATGTATAGGCAGGACCGTTCAAAAGTTCTGGAACTGCTGCCATGGCCCATGCTTAACATGTCCGCATTATTTTCGCGATGCGAACCTCAGACTAATCTGAAGCAGTATATAAGTACACGACGCCGTCGTTTAACCAATTTCCGGGGACAGAAAATTGGCCTCGCTGTAAGCGATACTTCGTTAAAGCCGGGTATTTGCGCCCAATGCAGTGGTGCAATGAGGAAAATAAAACACTTCGAATAAAGCGACTTCGTTATAACGAGAATTAACTGTATACGTAGCAGGGAGTGCCGTCGTTCTAATTAAGAATACACGTTGGAATGGTGTTTACAATAGCAAACGATAAAAAAGAAAAGAAATGCATTTAAAAATGGTTTGCGAGGTAAACGCAAACACTGAAACGAAAGATGTGGGCTCGAACTTTTCCGAGCGCAACAGAAACAAAATGTTCCAACACATGGCGCGGGAGCAGATCGAACGGAGGGAAATTTAATTCAGTAAATGTCTGTTGCATTCATCATTTTGCGGAGCGAGACCGGAGCTCGGGAAGAGTGTGAGGGTGGGGAATTCATTGCTATAGAAAAAATTAGCAGTGGCTTAGCTCGGCTAAGCCAGGATATACGTAGCGTGAGCTAAGGTTCAGCTGCTTATTATTAGGTTTCCTGGTTCTCTAGGATTAGCTGATTATCATGCTTACTGCTGCTAAAACGATTTCCAAACCAGTCCAGTCCGGTCCAGTCCAGTCACTGCTCCTCGCGCATGGCTCCTCCCGCAGCACGGCTCTCCAGGAGCCACGCGAAACGGCTACGAAGCGGCTCGGCTGCAGAGTCAGACTTGGCTACTGCGAAACGGAGGCCCACAGCTAGGCACGCGCCGGCGCCAGTGCGTCTGCCGCGGCTATGACGTCACTCCTCTGGAATGCGCAGACCAGCGAATGTGCAGACTCAGTTCTCTACACACCGTACTCCAATTGGATTGAATTTAATCCAAGCCAATCCAATCCAAACCAATCTAATGCTCCTCGCTTTTGCACAGAACGGCCCTTCACGGCCCACGCGTAACTGCTCAACCTCGGCCAGTGTAGCTTACGCTACAAAAACAGCGCAACGAACTTGGACGCAGTAGACAGACGACGGCAGTGCTAGTCGTCGTCTGTCTACTGCGTCCAAGTTCTTTGCGCTGTTTTTTCTAGCAGTGAGTACCCAACTAGCCCAAACTCAATCCTTAATGGGGAATTTATTGGCAAAGGGGAGGGGGGCGGGCAGAGGACTGCTGTAGTCTTTGGGCGACATTTCCAGCGCAGCAATCGCATACGAGATCATTTTTTGGACGCAGGGTTTAGCCTAGAGTGAACTAGAATACTTGGGTAGTGGAAAAAGCGGCCGCCGCCGAGTGAGGCACTTCGTGTCAACCCCGAGCGGTGGCGCTCGCGTGCCCCGCCCGAGCGCTTTTTCGCCTCGGATTGCGGCGAGTAGGCGTGCGTTGGGGCAGTCTCCGAGGGGCTACAGTTCTTTTTTCGTGTAAAAACCGTTGATAATGCTATTAATGTACCAGGGTTTTTATGGGAAAGGTAGCTACGTCGTGTATTTACCGTTTGCTCATTTCTTCATCCCATTTGGCCAACCGAGCAGACCGCGCCGTGCTTTAGCGATCGAGCTCGCTATCATGCCGATATTTTTTTCTTCGTTGTTTGATGATTTTCGTATCGTATTGTGTCAACTGAGTAAAGAGTGGCGTGCTTTAGGCTGGCCAGCATACGTCACTTCTGCTTTTTTTTCTTTATTTTCTTGCTGATTTTTCGATCAAGATCTGCATACCGAGCAAACTGCGTCGTGCGTGCGCAAATGTTTCCCGTTTTCTTTTTTCAAATTTGACCCATGCAGCACACCTGACAGATGTCTTAAAACTTCAGTCAAGTCAACGAAAAGCGCGCAAATACAGGATTCGCAACCGCAATTTTCAGAAAAGCACCAAGTCACACGGCATAATTTTATTGCGCGATCATTTTAAAACTGCGCACTTTTCAGCGCAGTGAACACCTACAAACATAACATAATACATTATTTACATTTAATTATTTACATCTACATTACAAACAAAAAGAACGAAGAGTATTTAAAGAAATGTGGTGCCTACTAGGCTCCTCCTGCAGTTTTACAAAGCAAGATCATGTAGCGGCTTAACTCCAAGTAGCGTGCACCCGCCCTCTTTTTAGCTCTTCAGCGGTTGATCGACTTTACAAAAAAGTGCAAACGGGTGGTTACATAAAAGGCTGTCACCTAGGCTGCAAGTGATTTGGAGTGCTGATCACACCCAACAGCACACCGCTGTTTTTGTTTGATGATCGCCAACACATCTATGACACTATCGTGGTGCAGCTCGTGAGTGCTGAAGCAGCTTGTGAAAATATTCTCCAACTGCTCGATGAATCTGTAAAGGAAAGCAAACCTCCATTATCCCGAAGCCTTGTGTACTCAGCTGCACCTCGCCTCAAAACGGTGTATTTTCCTGTGAGTAACAGTGCACAGCATTCCTCACACTCTGTCTTGAGGACAGTTTTCTTGGCAACGTACCCGCAGTCATAGAAGATTATACCTCTTGTCGCTTTTTGCAATGATGCATGCAGCGTGGTCTGAACTTATATCGGGCTGCTGCTGAATGTGAAGTTCCGCCACAGACAAGTGCGTGTGCGTGCGCGTGCGTGCGTGTGCGCGCGCGTTGTGTGCGTCCGTGCGCGTGTGTGTATGTGCGCGCGTGTGTGTGTGTGTGTGTGTGTGTGTGTGTTCGCACGTGCGTGCGTGCGTGCGCGTACGTGCGTGCCTGCGTGTGTGTGTGTGTATGTGTGCAAGTGTGCCTGCGCGCACACACACACGCACGCACGCACGCACACACACACACACACACACACACACACATTTAAATAAGCCTGAGCCCGCCAGACTGTTTCTAAATATCAGCCCGCGTCCGACAGAGTATGAGCCCGAAAAAAATCGGCCTTTTCAATCTAGAGCGAATATATACACAGATATATCGCATTTAATTTTCTTAAACTTGAACCGAGCTTTGTACAACACACACACACATATATATATATATATATATATATATATATATATATATATATATATATATATATATATATATATATATCCTAACATAGAAAATATTTTGTGAGTATAGTATCAGCGAGAGATATTTTTAACGGCGCCGCAGTGACCTCGCACTTTGATCTTTTTTTTTTTTTCATTTAAGCTAAATGATCAATGCGGAAACATTTTAGCATCAACCATCACGAAGACACTGCATGCATGCGCTCGGGCAAGCACGTCCCAAAATATTTTTTGTTGAAGCCCGAGCCTGGCCCGGGCCCGAGCAAATGCGTGCTACCTGGCCCGGGCCCTTGCAGTGCACTAATTCACGCAACACACACGATACGTTTTAAAAACTTCACTCAAGTCAGCCAAAAGCATCAACATTCGCAACCGTCCGTAGTTCTAGGAAAAGCGCCACATGGCACACTTTATCGCGCGATCATTTTAAAAGTGCACAGTTCATTGGAACGCTGGTTACCATTAACATAAAATAATTACCGCTTTAGAAATGCACGAGTTCATGAAATGTGCTGCCCACGTCTTGCAGACGTAAGATAATTATCAACAGTTAGGAACTCAACAAATAAAAGCAGGGTAAAACAAATCGCAAATATAAAATATTTCTAGCAATCACATAAATTTATTCGGGGTGCAGTCCCACCCCACAATACCGCACAATCCTTTCAAACTGCATGAGCCATGGCCCTTCTGTAATTAGAGACCTTCGCACGCATAACACCCTGTCCGTATTACCAATAAAAGACAAAATCAAGAACACTCAAGGATCAGTGCAGTGTCTGCAAGGCTCCTCTTGTAATTACACACAAAAAAGACCATGTGCAGCGGTTAAAAAACGTCAAAACACAGCGTGAATCACCGAACAGCAGCATAGCGGCACGCCGATCAACGCGCGCCGCTTCGGGATCTCCTCGGGCGGTGCACACCAGCGCCACGCGCGGCGGTTAACACGTTTGGCTTCAAGCGCGCCGTGGGGAGCAGCCGCCGCTTTTTCCACTACCCAAATATTCTAGTTCACTCTAGTTTAGCCGTTCTCAGGTGCAGTCCACAGCACTACTTTGCGTCGTTGGGCCTTGTAGCGTTTGACTCGCTCTCGTGGGTTGATGTCAATTAATGGGGGGACCGGATGCAGAGCGGATTAAGTTTCTGCGCGACGTGCGGCACGCGCCAGCTCGTGGGCGGACCGCGTGTCCCGAAACCCGGTCAAGGCATACAATCAGGTCATGGTCGGTGCCAAGTGTGTGGCGCTCGTGCTTGATGAGCCGGGCCCGTATCCAGCGGGGCTAAAGCCAACGCTTTAAACTACCGCAACGGCTTTTACGCGTGCCTAGTCAGAACCCCTGGTAAGGGTAGTAAGCCTGTATCATCAAAAAATTAAAGCCGTTCCAGTCAACGTGAAAGCTGTCGGAAGTGCAGAACAGTGATTTGCCATAATGGGCTGTTGCGCCGTTATCCGCTCACTGCTACCACCCAATGCAATTTAAATTTACCGTCTTCGCAGTGCTCGCGTGCCCCCTGCCTGAAACAGCGCCAGCGGGGGTTTTGTTCATTTTCTGCTTGTTTTTCCCCCCGTACGTGCCGGCGTTGCACTGCCACTTTTTTTTTTTTTTTTTGCTTACTATCGTAAAAACGAACCCAATGAGCGTTCCTATCTAAATGAACGCTGGCGCTGCTGTTAATTACGTATATTTTGCCTCAAATGTACCTGAAGTTCTTTGCGCTAAACAACGGGGAGATGTATGACAAGCATCAGCGGTTCACGAGTTTCGAACGGTTATGGGTTCAGAAGCCTCTGCGGGACGCCCTACGACGTACGGGACGCCGGGCTCACTTGGGTCCGTTGTCTCGCTGCGCAGCCTGATTCCGCGGTAGTCGCTTGGCATCGAGCGTTACAGCGAGCTGCGACGACAAGGCGAGCCCCTAAAGTGCACTGCACTTAAAACACGGCTCCCGCAAATGACCATATTGTTAAGGAAGCAGCTAGTTGGCATCATTCATCTCCTGGAATCGGCCGTAAAACCTTCCAGATAGTTTTCCGTTTGGACTATCCGTGCGTGGCCTATTCCCTACAACTCCTGCATGTCGTGCTTTTCCGTGGCTGATTGTCTCATCCGACTCTTTACACTTTTGGCGGGAAAACAGAAAGTTTGCGCGTAACCGAGGACGCCACTCATTCAGTAAAAATTAATGTGTCCGTGAGGGGCTACGAGTCAGTATCCTGTAAATCACGGAGCACTGCTTGGTTAGGAAATTAAGCTACTGCACGTGCTTCATAGACGTCACTCGTTCTCAAGCCCTTACGATGGAGGAGCAGAGGCGAATAAGTGGCGCCGTCTGGGCGCAAGGGCGCCCAACAGGCAGAAAAGGCCGGTGGAAAGCGTGTACGGTGTGGGGTGGACCCTGGGCGTGATGCGGTGCTGTTCGACTTGCGCTCGTTCGTTTATTTGCGCGCTGCAATGGTGTGTGCGTGTGTTAATTAGGCATGCACAAATGATTGCACCATCTTCGACCTCACCTCAAACACAGATTAGCCTACCCCACCTCACCCAGCAACCTCAACTATACAATTAAAGTTTGGCCCGGAGGTGAGGGCTATGCTCTTCGGGCGATGCTGATGCAAGGGCGCAACTAAACGAACTCAACTTTCGTTTAGTTGCGCCCTTGCATCAGCGTCGCCCGAACAGCATAGTCCTCACCTCCGGGCCAAACTCACGTCAAACTCGACATCACCTGAACCTCATGCAGATAATCCAGCTGTCCTTGCTTTTCCCTTGAATCCGGAACTGACCTCGCAGACGTAATGCGCCTGTTTCTGGTAACTCGGTTAATGAGTTACCGCAGAAATCTTGGCAGCATGTTTTGGGCTTCCTGCTATAGGTTTCGCGTCCCACAGGTAGTCGAGCAAACCAAGTGAAAACGAAAACAATGAATATCAAGTTTGAAAAAAACGTAAATGAGTACGAGACATTGGCATTTACAACTGGTATTATTGGAATTCAATAGCTGACTGAAATAGCGGGCATAAATATCAAAACCTTGTGTTACGGATTGGCAGGGTGGTTCAAAACATATATCGCACTTCGACAATGACAGTTGCGAGAGGGCGCGGAAATGGCGGCGTAGAATTTGACGCGATTTTGGAAATCCGTTTCGCCAAGGCTCAAGTTTTGACCTCTCGCTCCACCTCCACCTTGCCTGCTGATATCGTAACCTCGTATACCTCGCTGATGCCCCAGGTCGCGACATCTGACCTCACCTCAGCGTCACCTCACACGGTGAGGATCGAGTCCACTTTAGGCTGACCCGGTGAGGTTGCGTCACCACTGGTGTACAGCTATAAACTCTTCGACAACAGCGTGGTGGTGAGCGCAGTAGTGTTAGCCTCATTCGCGCAACAGATGCCCGCATACAACCGCTTGCTACGTGACGTCACCGCCGCTGGCGCGCCCATTTAAGACAGCGCTCAACCGGAATTTCAAAACAATCGCAGTATCGTTCATCAGCCTCGGTCACGACTAGCGCGGCTGCCCGGGCATCTCGCCCGCATTGCGCGAACCTTCCCTCAGTTGACCTCTGCGCGCAACGATTGCGAATAGCCCCGCTTTTTTGTCAGTTGGGCTAAGATTTATGGGTACGACTTTCTGCCTTAGCCGTAGCGTGTAACTCCGGTTTCGTGCACTGCGAGACAATCCCGGGGCTCAGCTCCAGCACAATGCACTCGATCGACCAATCCATTCAGCAAGCAAGGAAACGTCAGGAAACTACAATGTCGAGCATAAAATTAGTCGAAAGTTCGGTCAGCGCTGTGGCATCACTCAGTGCAAGCATGATGTTCTGCATGGCGCGGTGCAAAAGCGCAGATCACATTTTTTATTCGGATGATATTCACGGTGCTGTCATTTTCTGAATTAGTTTTGTTGGGGGGCGTGTATTGCTCACTCGAGTGCACTGTGTTGAAGCTGAACAACGGGATGGTCTTCGAGCGTGAGCACGTGTACTAGCCAAGTAAGCCAAACGCTCACCGTTTGGTGAAGCCCAGGGGTGGGTCCAGGTTTTTTCTGAGGGGAATGGTCACCTTTTATCAGTGATGATGACAATGGTGGTGATGAGGAGGGGGAACAGAAAAGTAGCCTTTTGTATTCATCGAAATTTCGTAAAACAAGAAATACAAAAATAGAAAAAAAATGGTCAACTAGTCTCTTTCTACGGCCTGAAAGGTGATGTTCTTGGGTGTATAAATTTCAAAATTAAAGGGGGGAGTCAGGACATCCAGACTCCCCCCTTCTGGATCCGCCAATGGTGACGCCATCGCCGGCAACAGGCGGTTTCCACCTCGGCGTACAACAGCCCCCACCCATGCTTCCAACGGCTATTGTGTGTTGAAGGGCGGCATTCCAAAGCCCGCGATAAACCGGTTCGCGTGAGTGTACTCCTTGCGCCGATAAGAAAGGCTGGAAGTATATATATCTCCAGTCGCAAAGTCCACAAATATAGAAAGGGAGGTTGTGCCGACATAATGTGATAATCCGCGGCACGTCCGAAGCGGTCATGGGGTCTATACTCGCGGACAACATAAGAACGACAACGGAAGTTGCCACGTGCGCATCATCACCGCAGCCGGCTGTTAATTCCTCCGCGTCTTACTACGAGTATTTCGGACATGACGCGAGTCGTTTCAGTTATTTTTCAGGCCTAATCTGCTTATAAATTACTGCTGCGACGACAAACAAACTGCGTGATAAAAAGCAGGCGATGTCACTGCAATCTTCTTTCAAAGCGCGTGCCCGCGCTGACATCCGGGGCCTTTGTATCGGCGGAGTTATACATGGTAGTGAGCTATTGCCGTTCTTAACTTCATTGATTGATTGTAGGGTTTGACGCGCCGACGCAACGCAGGCGAAGAGGCGCGCCACTGTAGTGGAGGGCTCCGGATTAGTTTCGACCACCTGGGGATCTTTAACGTGCGCCGAAATCTCATACACACGGGCGTTTTTGCTTTCCGCCTCCATCAGAATAGCGGCCGCCGCGGCCGGGAATCGAGCCCGCGACCTCGTGCTCAGCAGCGAAACGCGTTAGCCACTGAGCCACCGCGGCGGGTCGTTCTTAACTTGTACGCGGGTATAGTCAACTAAGGTTGGGAAGGGGAAGGGAGGGTGGAGTGGTTGTTTTAGGCTTGTACGGTGCTGTTTACA
This sequence comes from Haemaphysalis longicornis, assembly GCF_048455015.1. Taxonomy (NCBI): domain Eukaryota; kingdom Metazoa; phylum Arthropoda; class Arachnida; order Ixodida; family Ixodidae; genus Haemaphysalis; species Haemaphysalis longicornis. Next base: position 151,140,651 of record NW_027526422.1, read on the forward strand.
CAGTCATTTTGAAGCATTACAGGCGTCGCCCGCGGCAAGCCCAGAGCGCCATGCCCGCGCTGCTTGGCGGCCAATTTTCTTTACGCGTTGACATTTTAATTTCACCGTTGTCGGTAATTACAACGAAATTTATCGCATTAAAAAAAGAAAACTCCACTGACACCGTCATTTTCGGACCGGTGGTTCGAGGGGTAGGCCAGTGTTCTTGAGCCGGTTTCCCCAGAAAAGCTTTTACCGGCGACCACACAGCCTTAGCTGAGTTTAAAGTTTGATTACCGACTAAAAATATTGATTTATTATATTGGTCTGGTTAATTAATTAAATAGGATTGTTGATTTAGTGCTAATGTTAGCCATTTTTATTTGGTTATCCGTTTTATCAGGCGTTGACCAACATGCCTTCACTGGGTATGCGGCAGTCTTGGTCGTGCAGTTCCATTCTGAAACCTTATTGTTTACATGTCTGCTGCTGGTGGTGGGACCTTCTCCCTTCCGTGAACGTCAACTGCGCCAGACATAAATAAACCACGCCATGCATCAATAACCCACCGATGCCAGCACTGACAGCTCGTGCTAGAGTGCCCGTTCCGCCGCTGTGACCCACAAATGGGTTTGACAAGGGTAAGAAAATAGGCCGCCGTGGTGAAAAATAAACCACTACGTTGAGGGGATATAACTCTAACCTCGTACGTGACGTACAGCCGTAACGGCCTACCCAGCGGGGCGCACACGCTGGTTACGATTAAGGCTTTCGGAGGGAAGGGCAAGCTGGTTGAAGCCGCGCCTGTCAGACGGTGGCTGCTGCGGTATACCCACTCACTGCGGAAGGTCTGTGCAAGACGAACGGGATCGATGCGTTATGTCGTTTCTGGAGCAGGGCGTCAAGCGAAAGATCGGGAGGGCAAGGAGGGGAGCTGTCTCTCGTCTTTGTTAATACTTTGCACCGAAGGCGGCAGAACCGGTCGGTTCTTGGTATTCAGCCTGCGTAATAGCAATTCACTCGTTTGTGTAGTATTGATTTAATATGCGGGTCGTTTAGGGCGTAGGCTGTTAATGCTCAGTGCAGATATTTTCTCTCGCGTGCTCTGTGTATGCATGTATGTACGTACGTACGTATGTGCGTATGTATCTGTGTATGTACGCATGTATTATGTATGTATGTATGCATGTATGTAGTATGTACGTGCGTACAGTTTTTGTCCAAATTTTCTATAGGTCATGCCGAAAGGGCAGGAGCCGCAAAAAATTGTATGTACAAGCTTACGTCCCCAGCGAGGGTGAAACATTTTATGCTGGTAAGCTAGAGAACACACCGTTATTTCTTACTGTAATAAAATAATTTTATCACATTTAAAGGTAATCAAAAAGCTTATTCGTAGAATTATTTGTGGTCCAGAAGGCTTAGGATAGGCGTATAAATTTTGACAGAGTTTGTTTGGTGTTTTGGTTTAATGTTTAAAAAAACATTAAATGGCGTCGCAGTTAATATGGGTTGACTTTGTAACTGGGTTCCAGTTTAACTGTGCTATTGGTGCTACCGGGAGAAACTCGCGTAATTTGACTTCAGCGCAAGTCATTACCGTTTCTAAGCAGCCTCAGAAAACCCCATAGGCGTCTGTATAGAGCGCCTTTAGCGAAACGTTTGAAAGTCTCCCCGCCAAAGGGTGTTCGCGATATCTGCAACAAGCTCCGTTATCAATGAATCGAGTCCTTCCTGGAGCGTGCTTGCTGCGCCGGTGTAATGCTGTTGAAACGCAGTGAACACTCGTTGCTGTCGCTAGTCCGCCTTACGGGTTCAGTGGACGGCGTCGATAGGGCCGCGTATTGTCTGTCAGTCGCAAGAATGTGACCCTCGACCGATGCTCGGATAAAAACACGATAACGGATAACGATGGTTTCACAAGGACTTCGAACTGGCCTCTTCGAGCAGCCAGGCCAAGTGAGCCCCGCGAAGGCACGACGCTCTCTGGTTACAACGGACAATGCAAGCAAGCTCCGCCTGATATATACTCGGGTACAAGTTAAGAACGGCAACGATGATGGTGGTGATGATGATTGCTATTATTTTCCCCTTTGTAACGGGGTGATGACGTGTAATCTTACCCAAAAGGACTAATATACCTATGTTTTAAACCAGTGAGCGAAAACAAGACAGGAAAAAAGGCTAACCACACATCTTGCTACATATGGCACAGAGCTGATGCTTCGAACGTGTGTACACAACAAGATGAGCCCACTGAAACACATTTAAATGAGAAGCCAGAGTATTTTTCAACCGCTCTTTCCCACTATTGAAACGGGCGGTAGAGGCCACCCAAGGTTCTTTATTCCTTAAAGGGTAGTTTTTATGCCGAAACTGAGCCAAATTACGTATACGGTTTATATTAGTGTTTCTACTTGGGACACTTGCGGCACTATCTTGGGGCACTATCGAACACCGATCTTCAGAATAAAACAAACGTATTTTCTGTACTAGCTCTGCTTAGGGCAGGCACAAAAACCTTATTAAGCACAAAATACTTTTTTTTTCCTGTTACAGGTGGTAGCTTTTCTAGGAAATATTCCCCTCTCTTCTTTTCGTCCAGAAGCATTCTAATCTTCTTTTCGTCGCCTCGACAGCCTTGAAGTTAACTTCCTCTGCGCTACCCTTAAATCCTAGGGCTTCTGGAAGCCGAATATTTCCCTCATGTAGATTTGGATGGATACCCTCGCATTCTAAGATTATGTGCCGCATAGTTTCTGTTTCTTTTCCGCAGACCTCGCATACCCCATCATTTTGTGAATACTTCCACACAAAGCTCTTAGTTCGCAAGCAGCCTGCTCTAGCCTCAAAAAGCAAAGCACTGCCCTGGGAATTATTGTAGAAATTTTCCTTTCTGATGTCCAATTTCTCTGCCCTGAGACCTGTGCCTCATGCGGCAACGGAAGTTGCCGCTGTGCCTCATTTTCACAGCCGGATGTTACTCCGCGCGGCACAAGTAGTGCGTTACTGGGAATATTTCGAACACGGCACGAGCCGTTTTCGTGATTTTTTGGACTTCAAATTATAAACTATTGCAGCAACGACAAACAAACTACGTGAGAGAAGGCAGACGATATCACGCGTTCATAGCAATCTCCTTTCAAAACGCACGCGCCCGTTGACATCCGGGTCTGTTGCTTGGGCGGAGTGATACGTACTTGAGCTATTGCCGTTCTTAACCTGTTCCCGAATATGGGACGTATACCTATGGCCACTTTGCAGCCACGTCACGTTACATGGTCGAAGAACCTGTAGGCAGTGGAACTTGGGCGGGGAATTCGCGCATCTAGGCCGCTACGGAATTATTTGCTACTCAACCGTATCACCGACCGGTGGGATTGGGGGAAAGGGGAAGGGGGAGGTACTGTTTCGTCCAACTCAAAGTTGAGGAAAGTCGTACGGCATTCGAAGTCGTTAAAGAAGCCACGTTTTATACAGGCCGTGACGAACAGCGGCGATTCGCGGACAGTGTTTTCAGTGGCGTTTAATTTTCCGAAGGATTCTCGAAACCGCCGCCACAGAGGCTAAGCCGTCGCGCGAATACGTGTACGTGGTCGCGGCGGCGGTTTTTCTCGGGCGAAAAAGAAACCGACGAACCAAACAGAGAAAATAAAACGAACAAAAAAAAGTAGCAAAAAGGACAACTCCCGTGCGTATACGCACGGGAGTTTTCCTTTCTTGCTACTTTTTTGCTACTTGCTACTTGCTTCTTGCTTTCTTGCTACGTGCTACTTTCTTGCTACTTGCTTACGAAAATGCCATATCTGGCCATATATGGCCACGTCAGGAATTGGGCATATGTGGCCATATATATGGGTGTGTCATATAGGGCCATATATGTCAATTCCTGACATGGCCATCTATGGGTGAGGCCATATATGGATTTGGGCCAAATATGGGCTTATATGCCCATGTCAGGAATTGGCATATATGACCCTATATGACACACCCATATATGGCCACACATGCCCAATTCCTGACGTGGCCATATATGGCCAGATATGGCATTTTCGTAAGGCATTTTCGTAAAACGGGCACGCGCATAATACGCAGCGCGCAGACGCTAAAAAAAAGACCAACAGAAATGTCCACTTTTTTACTTCTCTTCTACCCGAACTGTTCACTTTCAGAAGTATTTTGTATTCTCACTGACTTGTTATTCAAGTGCCCGCAAAAGAGCGCCTTTGCAGCCCTGTTATATTTGTAGTGGACTCCCAAAACCGCGAGAATTCACCTTAAAGCAGTTCCCTGTTCTCTTCTTGGAAGCAGTTCCAAGATTCTTCAAAAAGAGATAGTTGCAATTGGGACAGTGGAAGGCCGCCGATCAATTTAATGCAAGGGGGGCTCTTCGGCGTGCAGGCGGCCTTCCAGATACAGTATACAAACTAACCAAGTAAAGAAAGGCAGATTCTACCATTCACAAACGTGTCCTGGCTTCGTTTCAACTGAGCGAACGAATTGCGACTAAAGCCCCTCTATTTTGGCTTTAATTGCGACGACCCATCGGCGGCCGGCGGACGAAACGCTGGGCCGACTGACTGTCTGAAGGCAGGGGAGCCGTGCAGTAGCGCAGCCAATTGCGAGCTCGGCTCCTCGCGACGTCACACGAAAACGCCGCAGAAAATGGGCGAGCGTAAAGAGAGGAGGACAGCATTTTCGAATTAATTTTTCTACTAAATAAAATCGCGTAAACGCGCCCAGGGTGGTCGAAACATGGTCTGGGGACTCCGGACTACAATTTGCGCAAGTAATCCCGCAATGTTTACATATCACTTCAGTGTCCCTTTAAGTTGTGCCCGAGCATAGCCCTGTGCCGTTGTTGGCCCCTCCGTGAAAGAACTTGCGGGTTTCCGTGAGAATCAGCAGTAAAAAAGGTTCCTAAAAATTATCAGTAGAGAGTTTTAACATATCGTTAGCGTGATTACGTTACCGTTTACCGTGTTTGCGGGAGTCGACTGCGCAGTGCAAGAGTTACCGCGAACGGTAACTTACCGGCGCAGGCTTCACCGTCGCCAGCGGCTTCCGGTAACACGGTAAACGGTAACACAAACACGGTAACGATATGCTAAAACTGCCTAGTTTCAGCGCAAACATTTGACATGTTTACCAAAGCCCTAACGTTTATAGATGTCATCGGTATTTTTCGTAGGTCTTCAGTGGATGTGCCTGCTTTGTTTCAGGGTGCAGTCTTCCGCATTTCGTTCCCAAGGAAAGCCAATGACTGTTGCAAGCGTGCCCTCAAAAAGCCGCCTAAACATTTTGCAACATGAATGGCTGGAGAGTTCTTACCACATGTAGTGCAGGGCAGGCGCCATATTTTGATTTTTTTAAGGGGCGGGGGGGGGGGGCGGGGTTATGGGAAGGTACAAGTTAGGCCAAAAGGAACACCACTAGTAGCATGAATCAAAGGCATGCCAGTTGGTACCTAACTTGGCGTTAAACAGCGCAAAAACGAAAGACAACAGAACCATGAGTCTGTCTTGTACGCTCCAGTACAAGAAGAGTATTAGTTCTGTCGTCCTGTGTTTTCGCGCTGCTTCACGCCAAACACTAGCACCCGCTTACACGCCAGCGCCAGAAAAATGCTTCCACGTGGGGTGGGGGAAGGGGGGTTCAAACCCCGCCCCCCTTGGCTTTATGTGCCTGGTCATGCGTATTAAATGCTGCAAAAAGCGCATGAAATGTCCAATGACGGGAAAAATGCTGGCCTTAGGAGATGAGTGGTCTGCAATAACTGTGCTTGGGTGGAACACAAAAAATAGTCAACATTGAGTGAAAGAAGCTGTGTTGGGCAGGTCATGTAATGAAACGTCAGGTGGACCATTCGCTTAACAGAATGGCTGCCAAGGGACAGTGAAAGCAGTGGGGGAAATACAAGTACTCGATGAAGGGATTGCGCAGGAATGGACTCGGCAAACTCGTGATAGAAGTGGCGGGTAGGCTTTGAGGGAGTAGTTTGTCCTGCAGTGGAGACAGATAGGCTACTGCTGCTGCTGATGATGATAATTGTGATAATGAATTACTGCGTTTGGGGCACCCGTGGTGAGGAAATTTAATGCATGCCTACAGATATCGACAGCCAGCGAACCAATCTACTCGCGTTTTACAGCACCGTATAGCCTTCTAGCTTACTCCAGTTTTCAAAATGCACTTCGCGGCTTTGCATTTGTAAAAAAAAAAAAAAAGTGCGGGAAAAAGTGCACAGCCTTGAGGGCAGCCATCACAGTTGTGTCAGCGTATACGACTCAGCCGCAAGGTCGCTATCATGTCTCTTTTTTTTTTGTTGATTGATTGGATTGATTGCTAATGGTGTATGCCCTTTATGTTGGGGTGATGACATGCCATCACGCCGGCATAAGGCCCCCGTCGCCTCATCTTTTTATTTATTTCTTTCGAGGGTTCCACTTCTATAACATTTATGCCTGCCATCGTTGCGATGCTTAGCGCAAATAACATTTAGACCATGTACAGACTACCGACGCAAACGCCATATCGTGATCTACGGACGTAAAAAAATGGCGTGTCTCGCAGTTCGGTTGGCTGAGACGTGAAATGACGTCACTCTTTAAAGTTATTGCGACAGTTGCTGCAACAGTCTGAACCCGGCCTTATGCCCCACGATTGTGTGCGAAGGCACGTCCACCTGGTGGAAGGCGGTCGGCGCGGCTCTATCGCGCACTCGCGTGGCTGGAAATGCGTTCGCCCGGATAACTTGACAACCGGGAGAACTACCGCTACTTGACTACTGCTGAGTACCTCTTAGCGATACGCGTGCGAGCGAGCGATGGGCGACCGAAATAACTTGGCACACGCGGGCGCTTTTTTTTTTTTTTTTTTTATCGCCCCACGTCCTACCCGACGCGGCAGCCGATCGCGTGTGTACACGTATATCGTGTAGGTGTGTCCGCAAACTAAGGCGCATTCGACACGCTACACTTGATGGTGCGTGATGGGATACGGATGCTTCGCAGCAGGTAGCGGGGCGCCGTTAACGCTGAGCGCGCCAGCTGTTTCGTCACAAGTCACAGCGTGTTGAGCGATCAAACACACGACTTACGCTTGCAAGCCTGTTCTGCTTTAGAGTCGTTCATATTCATGAAGTCGTGGAAGCGCGTACGACAGCTATTTGAAGCAGCGAACACTGTAGACGAAAGCTTTAAGAATCTTTAGAACGGCTAAGCTTTTAAGGCGAAGGCCTCATCGCCCTATTGTGCGACAACCGACGTTGTGGTTGTCCGGTACAAAAAAAAAAAAAAAATAATGGCCGCCGTTGTAACGGTTAAAAAGAAAAAAAAGTGCGTACGGCTGTGGAACTCGGGTCTCCAGAGGAGGTTCCGAATGCGTTACCGCAGCGGTAACTCAGCACATTGCCAGCGGCAGAGCAACAGTTCAGGGGTCAGCAACCTTTCGAGGCGGAGGGCCGAGTTGCATGAAGCCGACACGGCAAGAGCCGCACGGCAAACCGGGGCGGGGGGTGGAGGGACCAGTGCAAAGAAAGAAAGAGAAGACGTTATCTGGTGAAGTGTGAAGATGGGGACAATGCCTATGGAAGCGATCTTGCTTTGTTCCATTCTAGTCCACTTGAGGTTAAAATTGCCATGTCAGCCTTCAGCTAGATAGGAAGTGGCAAGGGGAGGAGGGGGTTTCTGACGTCGTGCCGGGGGTTGCCGATTCCTGCTCTAGTGCATTCCACGTGACAGCTGAACGTGATGGCGCGTGAGTAGAAGGGCGCGCGCCAGTCACGGAGAACTCGGATTCCCTGAAAGCTGTGACGTGAAGTTCCGCCAGTCTGCCTGTAGAAGTAATTAGCGCCAAAAGACGGAACAAACGGAAGCAAAGAACGAGACGCGAACGAGTTTGCGGTAAGTATTGGTCGGGGAAGCCACAATCCTTTCGCCTTCAACGCACGTAATCAAAAGGGCAGAAAGCTGTGGTGCCACTTTTTTTTCTTGCATTTAATATTCTGATTTGCAAAAAAAAATTACGGTTACTTGCTGCTCCTGGAATGGCTCTTTACTGGGCGTTCGGTATTCAAATAAATCGCGCTAACAGAGGGCAATTCGACGAGATCGGAATAAAAACAAGCGCGTAAGCAAGCTTCGGGGGTTATTTTTGCGCGTGGTTAAATATATCCTCAACTTTGGTATACGCAACTTCCTGTTCCCTTTTCAAAAGTCCACGCTCTCAAATGATGCGAATCGTGGGAAAGGCGCGCAAAAATAAAGACAGGCAACGGCGGGGGAAGTCACGTAGTCGGGTATTGCTGCGCCCAAGCTTCCGCGCTGTAAATTGTCCGTCTCTGAGGAAGGCTGCCCCCGCCGAGTAACCGTGGGTTGGTCCGCTTTCGCGGAGAAGCACTACACCTGGGAGGCAAGGAATAGTGCGCATCTCATTTGTATCGATCAAGAATTTTTTTAAAGCGAAAACTAATGCATTTCCTTGTAGACCGGTCGGTCGACCGAAAATCTGTGGTAAGACCTTTGGACACACGGCGCGTGCGCGGAACCCCGTTGTGCCGAAACGATTACTTGAAAATCGCGAAAGAGGAACCGTTCTAGATAATATAACAATACGCGCATCGATCACGAAAAAGGGGTACAATAACAAACCTTTATCTCACAAACCACGTATCGGCATATATTCAGATCGTTTGTACATGCATTTACTTAGTGCGTGAAAAACGGACGCGTGGGTTCGTTCTTCGCTTGCGATTTGGGAATTTGAAGGTTTGGCGATCGATTATTGGGCGCACTTTTGGCGAAGGTTTTGACGCAGTTTTGATGTGAGAAAGCTTTCGCGCTCCTCTCAACTTTCGTTAGGAAGGGATGGTGAGCTTTTTTTTTAATTCAGGCCACGGATTCAGTTTGATTCTTCCTTTATTTGCATGTTAGCACCACTAGAAACGACGTAAACAGAAATGACGAGGATATCTAAACACTTCTTGTGACGTATGCGAAAACATGAGCGTGTTGCAGAACGTGTCCTCCCATTATCATCATCACCACCTTTTTCTCTTTTCGCTTTTTTTCTTCTTCCGCATGTAGACACAGTGTTATCCCACTCTTCCCATCCTATGCCGTAGGCCGTCCCTTATTGAGAAAGTGTTCAATTCAATCGAATTTTCCCGCGCTTTCTGTTGGGACAGTGCGCGTCTTTTCCTTCATCTTTTGTTTTGTTGCGCTTGTAGCAGCTCAAGACGGCATCTTTTAATTTTAGTGTTTGCTTTTATGTGGCTTCTCTTTGATGGCGCATTTTCTTTCCCGCTTACCTATCGTCAAAACCATTCCAACGCGCTTTCTAACTTGAAAGAATGCTGTGACTTTCAGTTATGTCATTAGATGTTATGTACTTCGATGTTAATTGTGTACTCAGATGTGCGTAAGGTTTCCTTCGCTCTGAATAATATGAGGATGTATGAGACGTGCCACGAGTTTCAGTAGGCTGATTATGGGGTTTAACGTGCCGAAGCATTACCTGGACTCTGAGGCGCGCCGTAGTGGAGGGCTCCGGATTAATTTTGGCCACCTGGGAATCTTCAACGGGCGTATTCGCTTTTCGCCTCAATCAGAAAAGCGGCTGACGTGGCTAACGCCTTAGCCACTGAACCACCGCGGCGGGTGCTAGTTTAGTAGTTTAGAACGGTCGTGCTTAGCATACTTCGTATTCAAGCATTCTTTGAGCCGAATGAACGGTTCGGCGTAGTTGGTTTTGATTCATCGTCAAACAGCGCTTGAGGACACGTACGATAGAAGAGGGGTCATCTGTGCCATCTTTTGGCCAAAGCGCGGCATTTTCAGCATACCTAGTTGAAACTCACACTGCCCCGTTAAAAAATCGACTGTTCGCCCGCCGCGTGTTTTAAAACCGGCGCGCTCTGGACGCGTACGCGCGCCTTGGCAAAAGCGGCGATGCCCTTGGAGCGTCGTCTCTCGGCAGAGCGGGGCGTGGCCGGGGCGGCCGCTGACCCCCTTCGTCGAGTCTCCGCCGCCGTTGCGTACCTAGGGGGGCGCCCTGCAGGGTGAAGGAGCAGGCGGCAATTAACTGCGCTCACCCCGCCGATACACTGTACCACCGGTCTCGCGCGCCGACCGTTTACAACAGGCCCCGGATGCTGCTGTACATCGATCGTAACTCTTCTTCATCGGCCCCCCTCCTCCGGCCTCCCCCGGCGGTGACGATTGGCCTCCGCGCCGGCCTCTGTCTGTATTGAAAGGGGACCTTATCGGGATGTTCTCCTTTGCCCGCCGCCGCCGCAATCTCCAATCCTCCTCGAGGTCCGGCGGCTAAGTCGGTCGCTCGTAGCCGCCTGCGTCGGGGTCGGCGAGCAGGCACGTCGCATGCAGGCTCGCTTCGGTGGGCAAGTCGAGGAACGTTCCGAGAACCGTTGCGTGCAGCGTAGGGTAGGTTTTGTAGGCTGCCGGGTCGCTGACCACCCTTTGGGTCTGGCTGGCGCGTGTGGTTGCGACGGACGCGTGCACTCTTCGGTCGCACGTGGTCGGAAGCGGCGAAGGCGCTGCTTCGCACGCCCTTCTGGCCACTGTGGTCGTTTCTTTGCGGAGCGCAAGATGTGAGCCGAATCGGGATCGCGTACGGGGCTGAATTACGGGAAACTTTCCTTGAAGCGCGAAAACGTTGCATTAACGATTGCCTGGCACTTGAGCCAGCGTCATTGCTCTGTGAATACTTTGAAAGGGTAGCGGAAATGCTCTGACTGGTGAGCTTGCGGCTTATGTGTCGTCCGCTTGCAATCGGAGGCTGCTCAATGAAACCTAACTCGGTTAGTCACGTGTCGCGAATTTGTACGCTTCAGGATGATTTCTGACACCGGCATGCCTTTATTTCATGTCGTGGGATATTTTGTAATATGAGGTGTGATCTAGGCTTGGAATGGTTTAGAGTTTAGCCGTATTTTGAACAGGTATTTAATGACGTTACTGACCGCTTATGGCCGTCGTATTACAAGTCTATATTGCAATTCGCGTTCACTGTTGCCCTTATAGTACCCAATATTATGAGGTAGCCTGGCCAGGAATGCTGATGCAATCGACGACTCTATTTCATGCCATGCAACCCGTCGATAACTTACTAAAATGCCAAAGCCGTGTGAATGTTTATACTAACCGATATTTGCTGTAACCGCTTCGAGAGAAAAGGCAGGGGAATTTTGGGTGAATCCGGGGATTTTTAACAAGCGTTTGAAACCCGAACGCTGGCTTTGTGCCTGTGTTCCGAACGCAGGCTGCACTCTGCCAAGCCCACGCCCGTAACATGCATACCGTTGCGAATGCGATCAACGGCGAGCTTCTCAAGCCCGAAGACATATACAGTGGACTCCGGTTGCGACGAACACTATGGTTAAGACGAACCACATTTTTGGTCTCTTGTAACGTCCACAATGCAAAAAAAAAAAAAAAACCCGCTTTAAACGAATTTCTGATAATTCGAACAAATTTTTGCGGTCCCTTCGAATTCGTCTTTGCGAAAGTCTACTGTATTTCTAGGCTTCTGTCACTTCGTCGGTGCAACCGATCTGCGCATGCGTTTCGATGGAAGGGTCGGGGTCGACGTTTGTAAGATGTGCCACGGCTTGGGACGTAGGCGTCGGAAATGCCGGCTGTAGACGAAGCTCACTGGAAGCCGAAAAGACGTCCCGGAGTTCGGTGTCAGGGGACGATAGCTCGGAGTTTTGGCTCCCAATGGCTGTTGTTTGTCGCAGCAAAGCGGATTATCAGTCAATCGCGCGGTTTTCCGCGAAGATGCAGTACACGCGGCACACAGCTAGCTACACGCCACGTGGTAACCATTGCTAATGGTTAAATTATTTCACCTCATACGGAAAGCATGGTATGATTTTGGGGACAGTGAGTGATGAAAACCATGGACTCAATCCATCAGGCACAAGCCATCATTGACATCTGGGGCAAATTGAAAGGCGGAGGCTCAGAACCCGCTTGGAGCGCTGCAAGCATGTCCCGGCCGATGGATATACATTGACTGGGACAGGCGGCAGACCCAAACGTCCCGCTATACGTTAGGGCGGTGAAACATCCCATATTTACCGATGTCGTACATTGCACATAGATTCCCACATAGAAGCAATTACTCTGAAATCAGCTAGCGGAGAAGTCTTCCCAATATGTCTTGCAGTCCGCTTTCATGGTGACGAACAACCGAGCGCCAGCTTATCCGTGTTCCTGGTTGCAACGTGTTTGTTGGAAGGTCCGCGTTGTACAGTCTTCTTGTTTGGGATGAAGACGGGAGAACTTTCTGACGTTTAATTAGAGTCTGAACTTTTAATTATGTCAGGGTGTATGGAATTGTTTATTTTTCTATCAGAAATACTAAATGCACCTCTAAGGGACTGTGACGTCCGTTTCGAATGGTTTGTTTCTCGTGCCGCCAAATACTGTAATACTTACAACAGAGGAATTTCATTTAGAATTATATTGAGCAATAACGGAGAAAAGCTTTCGCAGTTAATTCAACTCTGACAACTCTGACAGGTCCCACGAATAGATGGCTCTCAAGAATTGACCGTTGGTGGTAAATCGCTGAAGCATGCATAGCAAGACACAAAAAGGCAGATGGAAAAATCAACCACGTTGCGCGAGCTTCCGTTCGTTCAATGGCAATGCGTCGTGTTCTAGTACATCGAGAAAATCGAGTATGATAAAGCTAGAAACGTCGTCCGTCATCTCATGTGTCTAAAAACAAAACAACCAAACGCAGGCAGCAGGTGGACGAATAACGAAGAAACGCGCCCACGAGAACGAAGCAAAACAAAAACACAACGCACAAACAAAAAGCCAAGGAAATATTCTCGGCAGAAACGTTCAAGACGTGTGAAGCAGGCATAATTGGTATGCAGAGATTGTCTGAACGTTCGCGTAGTAGAGCGTGTCGCAATGAGTTGATTAAAGCGACGACACACGATACCCGAGGCGAAAGCGAGACGTGGAGGCACGGGCTGCTTCGACCGCTGTGAACTGTTGTCGACGGCAGCCAACGAAAAAAAAAAGTAAAAAAAAAAAAGACACTCGAAGAAAATAAAGAGAGGCGCCTTGACCGCTCTCGTCGGTGGTCGCCAAGGTTGCGGGACTGATGGCCGCCGTCGGTGACGAAATATGCAAGGCCCGTTTTATGAATGCAATATTTGGCATGCATGAGCGGGCGAGCATGGTACTTCGTGCTCGTGCTGGATTAAACTTGGAGTTCATTTGAAATGCGTAAGCATCCCTATACTTTCTCCGCATACGAAAACGCTAAAATTAAAAGCCCTGGTCTTTGTATTTTTATATCACCTCTTGTATTGCCCGAAAAAGTTTCTTTCCAGAAATGCGTTTGTGCAAAGCGGTCAAGTCGAATTGAAGGACTCGGTGTATTGCGCTCCATAGGGATACACGGGGTCTTTGGAAGCATCCAATAAAATGTGCTTTGATAAATTTGGTGTTCTTTATACTTTGACATCAGACAGCTTTTATTGTCTCTGGAAAAATGTCCACCCAGCAAATCACTTGTATGGGGCAGTGCGACCTTCTATAAAGGGGCTCGATATGGCTCTCCGTAGGAATGCATGGCGTCTTCGCGAGGTTTTTTTAAAAAAAAGGCTCCTAATGCCTCCGTATTTTCGTATCGGACTGCTTATATTGTGCCTGGAAACATGTCTTTTCAGCAATGCGTCTAGCAGTGCACTTTTAGCAATGTATTGCAGAGCGGCTCACACATATTTATGCGAGGGGAACACTTAGGAGTTTTTGCAATTTTTAATGTTTTCTTTCTGTAAGCTTCAGTCTTATTATAGTGTTCCGCATAATTTGTTCCTATACCTGAAAACGGGAGCACAATGACGCGGTCAGCTGCTTTGGCTTCAGACTGGTGCGTGGTATTCTCTAAATTACTTCCGCCCAAGGCAGTATAGGCTGCGTGAGGGCCAAGTGTGTTGTGCACTATACATTTCTGGCTTTGTACCACAATTTCTTTTTTTTTTTTTTTTGCACGTCGCGCACTGAGAAATGCACCCGACGTTTACAAACTAGGCTCTTCCACCACTACGTGCAGCCGGAGCTGCTGCCACATCTTGGAAACCTGAGCCCATGGAGGATGCCTGAGCCCACGCCGCTACCCAGCCGATATGTCGCGAGAGGGTCCTGCGCATGTGCAGCCGTCAGGGGTTTCCCAAGGCATCGAATCAAGGGGGGGTGTCTCAATGACAGGGGGGGGGGGGTTCATAAACTAGAAAAGCTGTTTTTATATATATATATATATATATATATATATATATATATATATATATATATATATATATATATATACACCTGAGAGGCGGTGCTTTCTATTCAATCTAAGAAAACAACAAATTTAGAGAAATTCATTTTTTACCATGAAAGGTCCGTATTCAGTTTTTTTTTTAATTTCTCGCCATTTTTCAACGTATAAGGACATTTTCGAACTTGTTACCAGGGCCAGTGACGAAATTTGAGTTCTTGAAACAATGGTTAGGTAGTACACGAATTATGCAGCACTTATAAATCAGGCACCGATTGTACACTCCCGATTTATTAAAACTCTAGGATTAGCTTCCGTAGCGCTTCGCCTCGCCAAATTGCCCATTTTAAATGTCACGAGCTGTCGAAAAAAAAGGAAATAAATACGTGCAACGCTAACAGCAAGCTTCGGGGGCGCACTTTTGTTTATTTTGCCCGAGGCTACTGCCAAGATTCGAATAGCAGACGGGCAGGCCGCGCATGCGCAGATCGATACTGAAAAAGGTCCATACGAGGACTGACAAGAGTGAAATTTAGGGATTCAAGGGGGGGTGTCCAGAAAAACTAGGGGGGGTCTACACACCCCCTAGGGGGGGTGTAGGGAAATCACTGGCAGCCGTTACCCTCGTCTTTACCGCGTGCGTCCGTCTGTAAGCGTACGCCGAACCAGCGCAACGGATGTTTCTCCTGCGAGGTCGATTCCATTTTCTTCGGGAAGAGCGGTGTTGTGCGTCACGCGCACGGCCCAGACGATTAACAATAGAACAAAGAGACGGGCGATAGCTTTCGCCCGGGTCGCCTTGCACGCGCGCAACCGGAAATCAACAGAGGCCTCTCTAGACGCTGCGAGAATTCCGGAACCCGCCGGAATATGGGTGTGCTCATATGCAGTGCTTGGAACGTCGGATGTTTCCGTGGGTTTTAGGGGTAGAAGGCGGGCGTACGCCGTTAGCAGACTATTTCTGTTGATGTTATGCTCTTTCGCTCGTCTTAGCCCTGCTTCGCGGGCTCTCGTTTTCCGGGTCGCCCTCGGGGAACGCCCCTACCACGGGTGAAATCATCGTAATTTCGTGGGCTGCGTGTCATTGAGTTAACCGCGGCGGTCATGCGTTTCCCGGACTTGAGCGTTTACTCCTGTACTCTTCTACGTGAGTCACTCTTGATTCAGCGGGTCGCAACGTAAGAGCAGTCATTGCGACCTTGGCCACTACTCTACGGCCTCAAGACTTCTGCAGTTCCTGTATGTAGCTCCGCTAGAGGACGACCCTGAAACACTCTTTCTTTGTAGAGCGTGCGACGTCCTCCGATATCAATACCCATCGGTGAACGCTGAAGCGCCTTCTTCTACAGCGTGCGTCGTGCGATATCCATAGTCCCAGTTGGTGAATATCCGAGGGCATTGAAGATTCCATTTATAAAATTGTAAATGTCGTTTTTATCTCTTTTGGCTTCGTGCTATACTTCCGTGCCGCCGTTCGTGCCTGTTGACGTTACTATGATGCGCCCTGCATTGTTTTTTTTTTTTTGCTGTTTTCTTTTTTGGTTTGTTAATGTTGAAGACTTTGACTCAAAGTCTTTGCAACTGCTGCGAGCGAAAGCGGTGTGTTGTACGTACGACATCAAATATGATATTCATGGTTACCCCATTTTTTGGCGTTTGTGGAACCGTAATTTTTTCATAACTATGATGTCCGATCGCACGTTTCGCGTTCGCAAACGGAGTGCCGCAAGGTGACGTTCTCAGCGCTTGCTTATTCTAATAAAAGGAACTCTCTTCTATTCTCGCCGCCGTGTTTATGTGGCCGAGCTTCAAATCGTCAACCTGCACATTTTTAGGGTATAATCAGGCGTGCATTGAGGATAAACAAGGTGGTATTAAGAAAAAAAAAGTATATACAAAATGCAATGACGGGTCGCTACGAACTGCGGGAGCATGACAAGTAAAGGCGAGATATCACAATTTTCGGAACCTCTCCAAGCTCTTCGGCAGCCGCGGGCGTCGGTAGGAGAAATCGTGCGAATGAGGGCTCGAAGAAAGTTCTTGCCCGTGCGTGCGGATTCCTTCCCAATCTCTTGTAAGGTATCCCTACAGGCGCCGTGCTCGTTCCGCCGCTGTTTTCGCAGGCACTTGGCTCCCGCCGGTGTGCTTCCGTGTGATCTTATGCATGGCGCCTCTATGGATGCGTGTGTAAATGGGTCGTTGTCGAGAATGTCCCATTTTCACGCATTAGTTGGTCGTCACAATTAAATACAGCCGTGAAGGCGGCGGAAATGTTTTTAGAGATACTTTCATCGTTCTGATTCAACATTTTCGGCAGGGCACTGGCATTTTCGTACCGACAAGTGTAAATTTGCTGGTATAGCAAACGAAATGAACGAATTCAGTCGAAAAATTCTAGCGGCCAACTTATCCTGGTAAGGAAGGGCCAAACATCAGACATCGCTATATGCCGATTCCCCATCCTCTAATGTAGCGCGTAACGTGTTAATACCTCCTCTCGTTTCAATTAATGGTTCAGATAATCCGAAGAAGACTTGAAGTCACCGCACACTGAGCTGTCAGGCTGATATAAGAAATCTCATGTCCTTCCAGCGATTAATTGATTCCGTAGAGGTCTGCGTCGGAGCTGTAGGGCGAGAGGGGACCCCACTGGGCATGCGCCGTAACAGCTGTGGAAGTGACCAGTGGTTGGTATAACTCTTTTCTCGGGCCCCGAAAGCCCGGGACGGCAGTCCCCTTAGCCCGTCTCCCTTATCTGGTACTGAAGTGGATAAATTATACCCATTAATTTAGCAATGACTGTACATTGGGGGCAAAGTCAATGATGACGCAAACGCAAAGTGTACGGGACAGGCGCTATTTGATTTAAGTTCGCAACCAGCTTAATTTTAGTTTTAAAATTAAGTGCCCTTCTACTCTCTGAAGAAGGATGCAGTTCACGTAGAGCACGGAATAGAAAGACACATTTGTTTGTAATTTGCGATTGAGCGTAATTTCTAGTTAACTAGGAGAATTGAACTTGGGAGGACCAGAGTTATTTTTCTGGCGGACTGACTTGTGACTGTCTGTTACCCTAGAAGCCAGTATATTGACAGCAAACGGGAATTCCACAGTGTCTACAACTTCACTGCGAAGTAAGTAATTATGACAAGTTAATGAAACTCAGCGTAATGATAAAGTAGTCTTAGCGGCAAATTTCAGCGTGCTTTTGCCGAGATAAGTACATTCTGTTCAAAGCTACAGAACATTTTGCGCTAGCTCTGGACCGAGCGCTTGCGATTCTTTGTCAACGCGACTTCCTTCGAGGCACGCTATATGGGAAAACCGAGACATATATAGCTTCGCCGTAAAAACTGTCACATGGAAGTGTTGGTATACTCGGGAACAAGTTAATATGGTATCACTCCGCCCAAGCGATGGACCAGGATGTCAACGGGCGCGCGCGTTTTGAAAGGAGATTGCTATGAATGTGTGATGTCGTCTGCCTTTTCTCACGTAGTTTGCTTGTCGTCGCTGCAGCAGTTTATGAGCATATTAAGTCCGAAAAATCACGTAAACGGCTCGTGCCATGTTCAAAATACTCCCAGTAACGCACTACTTGCGCCGCGCGGAGTAACATCCGGCCGCGGTGATGATGCACAGCGGCAACTTCCGTTGAGTTGTAATGCGTCGCCTAGAATGAAGGAAGAACTTTCACTCCTCGACTGGTGGGCTTCTGTGCGTGCAACAGACAGTGCCGTCATGTCCTTCTTGTCAGCCTTGCTTCCGTGAAAGGAATTCGAACCACGCGACAGTGTCCTGACGCACGCTGCCACTTTCTTCTTTGTAACTTTCCCTTCCGTCTCAACACAGCTTTCGTCGTTCCCCCTCCCTTTGTTCTTTCTTTTTCTTCGGCGCTTCCCGCGCGGGAACTGTGAATGACGGGCGGCGCCGCAAGGACCATTGTTTCGCGTATTTTCTTGCGTGGATGGGGAACAGCGTTTCTGGAACGGTTCAGTTGATGTCAAGCAAGGGCGGTCGCGCAGATCAGAGTGCTGACGGAGGTGCGCGGACTACGTAGACGCCGAGCTTTCAAACAATATAATAAAAATAGTTAATGAATTACTGTTATTGTTATCGTACAAAGTCTGCATAATTAAAAAAAAATGCGTTGCTTTGTGCGCTGGGTGCCTACCAGCCGTAATTCGGAAAGTTTAGATTCGCACACGGGAAGGCTGGACCGGTCGGTGAGAGTACTCAATCTTTGCCTATAGACTTGCGTTCAGCAGCTCACGGCAACGTTTTCACGTATTCGCTGTTGCGCTCTCATAGGAATCGTTTCTCGGTGTCTTGTGAATATTCTTATGGAAGTGAGTAGTATCGTATTCCATTTGGCTTCGAATCTCTTACCACTACGTGACACCCTGGGATATTTTCGGACTTTGAAAAACGGAAACAGGTGCACATCTCAGTGAACTGGAATATAAACAGTTGATCCTTGTGTTTGAAACGAGAAATGCCTTGCGAAAAGCAGAGGCAAAATATATTCTTAAATATGTTCTGCCTGCGCCATCTCGAGCGCTTTGCTCAGAAATGCGCCGGTTTCCCTGGGTGGTGGCTTACCCGCTGCGCACCATTGGGTACGGCTGGAGTGGAAAGGGCCTTTGGATTTGGAGTGCCTTATAATCTTGGCCGTGGGCAAATACGTGCCATGATAAAGGAAGGAAGGAAGTAAACTTTATTTTCCTGAGCACCCTTAGTCCAGGGCGCCGTCTTGGGAAGCCGTGGCCATGGCTTCCTCCGCTCTGTACGTCAGCAGGAGCTGTGTCGCAGCGCTGGGGTCAGCCAGACTTGCCTCCCAGGATGCTAGAGTTGGATTCGGGATGGGGGTCAACTTTGGATGTCGATCACAGGCCCATATTGTGTGGAATATGTTTGGGTAACCTCCGCAGAACGAGCAAGTAGGGGTGCCGGGTAAATTTCGAAAGCGATGTGTGAGATGTTCAGTGGGTAATGTGTTTGTCTGAATCTGTCGGAGGAGGACGGACTGCCGCCTTGTGAGTGTACGATGGGGGGAGGGATGTACCTTGCGCTGCGCTCGAAAAGACTCGAGGTATTCGCGCGGGTTAAAAGACGGCTGTGCATCACTTAAGGACGGCTGTGTACCGCTTGAGGTTGATGAGAGCCGGTCAGGTGCCCGGTAAATAGTTGCTCGGGCGAGCGTATGTGCCCGCTCATTTCCTGCCAAACCCTCGTGCCCAGGAGTCCAAATAATGTGGAACTTGTACGGTTTGTAGTCGAGCGGGCCACCTTCTTCTAGATAAGGAGGCCTAGCTGTGTTGCACCGGCTGTTCCGTTTTCCTCGTGAAACGATAGTCAACCTGGGACCGTTTTTACTCTCCATGTCTTTACTTTTGTTTATTGCAAGAGGAATAATAACGAATTTGGCTAGCCCGCAATCACGATGGAACCGAAGAAAAGCTCTTTTGGCAAGAAGGCATTGACACCGCGGCACTGGCGGCGCTAGGTTTTCACGACCACGCTGGAGTTTGGTATTGGTGTCATTATTTTTATTCATTTATATTATGCATTAGAGAACCTAACCCAGCATTTTTTTTTTTGCGTGCGGGGCATTCTGAAATTCATGCGCTGTCATGTGACAAGCCGAAATGTTTCAAGGAGGCATACCACCGCGACAGTGACTCACGGACGTCGTCGGTAACGGTGGGTGATGGCACATGTTTTCTGTCAAAAGAAAGGAAACTTTTTACCTCTTTTGAGTTGCTCCTCACACCGAGAACTTCGGCGAACACCGATGAAACTATTGCCTATGGATTTTTTTTTTGTTCTTTGGTGAATCGCGATTGAAAATAAATATACCTGGATCCAACTGCAGAATCAGTCAGATGAAAGTTGCTTTCACATAAAATTAGGCAGTATATACAACACCGCAGAAATGAACGCACCAGGTTATTCCGTATTTTATGTCACGAAATTTTTTTGGTAAGGTCATGATAGGGAAGTTTTCTTTTTTGTCTCTTTACGAGCTTTTGCTGGCGAAAACGTGCAGTGCAGAGGTGCCCTAGCTGTGGAACCATTGTTAGGAAAAAAGAAAAAAATGGCAAATGCCCGTCCTTTTTTTTTTTTTTTCTCGCAAATCCCTCGCATTAAGGCGCACCAAATCGCCCAAGTTCTGCTTACCTGAAATATTGCAACTTTTAGCAGTGGCAAGAGAAAAATATTCGCTTCGACTGGGAAGTTATCGAACAAAGCCACCATTCACTTCGTATTCGAATCGAAAGCAAGAAGTCACCGCATTTGCACGCTGCTTCCTCGTGCTAGCACTGGCGCGCAGGGGCGCCGAAGACGTGGTGTGCGGTGACCGCGCAGCCCCGCTTGCAAGGGGATGCGTAAACACACGTATAGCGCTTCCGTAGTCGCGAAGCCTGTTATCCGATCCCCTCCGACGCGACGCAGTGGAGTTCGATCTTCGAGCTGTGATAGCTAGCTTGCGCGCGCCTCGCGGCTCCGGGAAGCTTCCCACGGTTTGGCCTGCTCTGTACTACGCGCCATTTCGCACTCTACGCCGGGGTCGGCGGGTATTGGGACCCGACTGGACATGTGCGCATTCGTTCCTCGTGGACGGGAGGCGGGCTCGGTGAGATTCGTTCCAATGGGGGAAAGGGAGGGGGGCTCCTCGCCATGCCCGCGCGCGCATGTGCAGTCGGATTCCGGTACCCGGTGACCCTGGCGTAGCGTACGCTAGAAGTCTCTCTAATAGAGTTTTAGCATACCGGGTACCGTCCGCTAATGCTACGGCGGCGGGTAGCGGGACCCGACTGGGAAGGTGAAAATTCGTTCCGGTGGGGGGGATTAGTTCCGCCGGCCAGCCTTCTCCATGCCCGCGCCTTCTCTCCACTGAGGGGCAACCTCCTCGCCCTCCCCGCGCGCGCATGCGCGGTCGGGTCTCGGTAACTCGCCACCGTAACGAGAGCCCCCGCTAGTCGCTATGCTAAAACTCTCTAATGTTTAGAGCGGACTACGGTGTGAGGCTTGCGGAAATGGTCATAAAACAGAAACCCAGTTTGTGCGCCACTTTTCAGGGTAAAAAGCTTACGTTTTGAAACAATCGCAAGTCCAACTGGACCAATTGGAATTGAGCAGCGTCAGTATGAACTGCTGGAGCCATCCAAATTGGACCACTTAGTTCCAATAGGGTGATACTGTACTAAAGCCTACTGAATAACTTTGCAATTGGACCAAATGTACCCGTTCAGGACTGAAATGGAAAAGCCCAACCAATTGTTTACAATTAAACCCGTTGGCTCCAATACGTGGTCTGTTATTTGCCTGCCCAAAGCAGCTCTGAGCAGCTCCTGGGCAGTCCAAAACTGCTTCCGCCATAGAGGAAATGGCTCCCGCTATATAAATTCGGGAAATAATAATAATAATAATAATAATAATAATAATAATAATAATAATAATGTTTGTTTCACATCGCTGAATACATGTGCAGGCCATCCCAGCCAAAAAAGGCTTGTGGGGCTGTGCCCAGCAGTTGCTGCACATCACAGATGCAGCGATACAAACATAATGTCAATGCAAACATTATGTTAAGTAAAGGGGAAAAAAAATAAAGGGAGAAAAGTAAAAAGAATGTACAAGAAAGGAGTTGAATAAAACAAGCACCATAAAATACAATCAACAGCTTCAACCATTCAACATTCAACAATGTAAAACAAAAACAGCGTCTCTAACTTGAGCACGGGTGCTAAGATAAAACAGTTCGGAGGGAAGGGAGTTGAGGATAGGAAGGGACATAGGAAGCACACAGTTGCTCACCATACTTAGTGCGAACTCTCGGCACAACAAAGCTCTCGTAAGCGGAGGTCACGTTGAGGCGTGTGCAGTATACAGTGTTCGTGGGACCAAATATATTTCAACACGATTGTTTATTTAAGCAACACAAAGAAGTCGGGAATTCTTGACAACTGAAAAAAAAAATATATATATATATATAAATTTTAAATATATATAAAAAAAATATTCAGCAGCTTTTGAGCAGACCAAAATGACAAATAAAATAGGCCTATTATCTCTTTCTATTAAAAGTTTGGACAGCAGTGCAAGCTGAAGCCCCTCCTAGATCTACTCAATACAACCCTTTGTCCAGTGGCTCGATATGAAGTAGGCAGCATTAAAGGGGCCATAAAGACAAAATGCAAGTTTGCTTCATTTGAAAGATTGCCTTGTTAGGAGAACACTGACACTTCTTTTAACGGAAAATTCACTCAAATAAGCTGTTTAATGACGAAAACAGAGAATAGGCATGCATCCCACAGGCAGGCACCCTAGCTACTTCTCAGCACTGAACTCATGATCTATTATGGGCAGCTCATTGCAATTGGCTGAGGCTGACAAAACCCAATGCAAATTAAGCAGCAGTTACAAGCTTTCAGAATGAGCTGTTTGCGCTTAAATTTAGTGCACATTCTTTCTTATCACACCAAGATTGGTGGGGTAGACAGTCGTACTTAGGAACGAACACGTAAACATAGAAGCACCACTGCACTTACTATGTCAGCTATAGCTGCACTGCCATCCGGCGTGTTGGGCTTGTCTGGCACGACACTGGCCAGTTGGCATAAGCAACATTGTCTTACGTGACTCTGTTCGTTGAGCACACCCAATGTTTCACGAAACGATTACCAACAACTGTAGCAAAAATGAGCCTGGTACAAATCCGCTAAAAACAAAGCGGGTGCGGACAGCTTTCCTGAGTAGGGCTTTCCTGATTAGAAACACCTTTTCTGGAACTGTTTGAAGTTCCTTGCTTGAAAAGAGCGCCAGTGAAGGGGCATCGATGCTCGTCTTTACTGTGAAATGCTCAGTGTGTCTAAGACATCTACAGTCCTTTTTGCGTGGTGCTCGAAATGCTCGTTTCTTAGTTGAAGTAAACGAACCGTGGATTTGATAGTCGGCACCCCTCGTACTACTGCAGCAGCATGATATTCCCAATCGTTCACGCACTGTCCAATTTGACTAACAGCTTTGTGAGACGGGATACTGTGAAGGTGGGCTGGACTTGTATGAGCTTTTTCAATGCAATCGTATACATGAAATTGTTCTTGTTCTTTAATTCTGAAGGGACGGACATGTTTCGCAGTTTTGCAGGGCAGAAGAAAGCATTTTTCTTGATTGCGGGGTGTGACGTCAGGAGCGCATATGGGACAACGTTTGCACTCAATTGAAGCAGCAAGTTGGGAAAGATTTGTTTTTATTTCAAATTATGGGGTTTAACGGGCTGAAGCTACACATGGGATATGAGGTGCACCGTAGTGGAAGGCTCTGGATTAATTTTGACCACCTGGGGATATTTAACGTGAGCTAAAATCTCGACACACTGGCGTTTTTTTCTTTTCGCCTCCACCTGAGAAGCAGCCACGGCATCTGAGATTGAACTTGCATCTGTGGACAGCGTCTTAGCCACTGAGGCACCGCAGCAGGAAAAAAAAAAAGTTGAGAAAGTTGGGCAGCAGGGGAGGATTTTATCGTACTAGTGACCATTAAACTGGATGAAACGAAAGCCAGGACGAAACACGTGCTAGACTTTGACTCGGCTTATGCCGAAAGAAACAAGGAAGCACTTTATATACGTACATGAAGGAAGAGTAGATGTATAAAGAAGCACGAAAGAAATCAGAAGGACTAACAAAATGCTGCATTACTCACAGCTGCTCCTTATCACAGTTCGGCAAAAAAATAAAACAAAAAACAAGTGAGCACAGTCCGGGTGTGTCACAGCACGTGCCGTATTAAGACACCGGCATGGAGCAATGCAGTGCATCCTGTGATACGGGCCCGCACCGCGTCTGTTCTATTGCGTTTGTGATAAGAGTAAGCGTGAGTAATGCGGGATCTTGTTCTTGCTTTGTTTTTTCATTCTTTTTTGCGGGGTCTTGTTCTTGCTTTGTTTTTTGTTTTTCCATTCTTTTTAGCTTATCTATTCTTGTTTTATGTACGTATACATGGTTTCCTTGTTTGTTTTGGTACGATTTAAAGTTTAGCGTGTGTTTCATCCCTTGTTTCGCTTCATCTTGTTTATTGTTGGCTAGTGCAACGAAACCCTTAGTTTGTGCTTACTTGCTCCAGCTCGGATTTCGCTTCTTTCACAAGGCTTTCAACGAAGGGTGCTGCAAGTTAAAGGCCAAAATGGTGGCTTGCTTGTAAGGTATTTCTCTGCTTGAGCTAGTCCTTAAAATTCGTCATAAACTGGGTCCGCCACTTGCTCGCTAGACAAAAAGTCGCGTGTCTTTGAAGCACGAAGCGTTTTAGTGCAGGACGTGAACGAGTGTCCCGGTTCTTTTTTAGTACGCGTTACGAAGATCTCTAGCGCGAGGCGTAAATGAGTGTCCTGGTGTTTCTTTAGTATGCGTTACGTTCTAGCGGGAGGCATAAACGAATGTCCTGGTGTTTTAGTACCGTGACTACATGAGACGACGGTTACGACGACGACATGAGACGCCGACAGCCTGAGCCCCTAAGGGGCTTTGCCCCCTAAAAGAGCTGGGAGCTTATTTTGCACCATCCTGTCATTGTAGTTGGGTACTTACGTCTATCAACAACAAACCGGCTGACTACCAGAGGTTGCTGCTTGGCCAGACTTTGCTTTTGTCTGACGTGTGTAGTGCTCTGGTCACCAAATCAGTGGATTGGGTGTTGTGGCGAGGAATATGGATGGGTGCTCTAACTTGTGGTTCTCATCCTCCCTTTCAGTTGGAGCCTGCAGGGTTCACATTCCCGTCCTACGAGTACTATGCCGACAACACGGCTGATAATCCCGCTACCATGGTGCGTATACGCGTACATCGTTCTTTTTCTGCGACCGCGTCAGGACTGTCCCTGCGTTGCATGGTCCCTAGCTGCTGTGTATGCAGACTTTTTTTTTTAATTAGCATTCACAGTTTTCTAGGTACAGCAAACTAAAAGACCAGGAACAAAAAATGCCAAACTGCACCTGACCTGAGTCCCTGACCCCATGCATTCTGCATTGCATGTCAGGGAAACAGAAACAAGCATAATTAGATGCGAACATAGATACAAAAACTTTTGTTAATTTTGTGTGTCTTCAACATGCTCAGTAGGCCCATTCATGACATAGCTATTACACCGTATTGTATATGATTTGATCAAAACAGTTGTCTTATTTATAAACAGGGATTGTTTCATTTGATACTCATCCTCTCATGTTTTCAAATTTAGCTGTTTAATGGCTTTCTCACATATGTGGGGCTATGTGTTGATGGTAAATGCTGTGGGATTTGTATAATTAGAAATCTGACTACTTTATATTTAGTACAAACTTTTTGTTTTCCAAGGTACTCGCTGAAACTCGCAGCCTGTTTGTAATTTTGGATTATACGACTTAAGAGCAGGTTCACATGGGGAAAAAATTGGTCCAGTCTTGCAAGTAGCTCTGTTTTGAAGGGCTTCTTCATGGGCCAGTTTTGGCCAGGTGAAGTGGCATATTGGGAAGGGGAGGAAATTTCGGGTGTAATGCACCAAATTTTGCAAGTAGAGGGTGAAGCTCTCACAGAACTGCAGTCTAAGCCTTGGTTGCATTTAGAGGCAGGCGTGCACATGAGCGATTGCTGAAATCTACGGAAGGGCAAAGGACTGGCCGAGCTTGTACTTGCCTCTTACTGCCTGTTTGGTGCTAGCACATGACCCCTGAGCTTAGGAAAGACAGTTTCTGTTTGTGTAGGAGTATGACTGTCACAAAGGCACTAAGACTTGGAGCTGTGCAAGGGTCTGGGAGTTTTATTTCATCATTTATTTACAAACCTACTACCTTCTTAGATGTCCTAAGAATGCATTTAAAAGAAGAAAATACCAGAATTGAGGCTTGTTTATTTATTTCAGGATACTCTCAGTCCTGTTAAAGGGTCATTGCAGGAGTGGAGCCATGTGATAGGAACAATACACAAACTTTGTAAAACATGTTCCAAGCGATCGGAACTAAAAGCACGTGGTGTTGCAATTGTGGGATTCACTCAGAGGCAAACATACCATAAAAGCTGTGTAATGACAGCACAGATTCAATTGGTAGTACAAATTTTTCAAGCTTCACTTCGTAGTACAAATTTTTCAAGCTATTGGAACTGTTTCTGTAAAGTAAGGTGCTTGATAGCATCTCATCTTTCCAGCTTTAGAAATACACAGAGGCTTCTCCTAAAAAGCTGAAATAAGAGATCACTGTAGTTGGAATGACATATGGCACAGCCACGAGCAAAAATTTAAAGGTAGACTCCAAGGTTCCTTGTCGATCCTCACGGTGTGGGCATTCCCCACTCTTGGACGACCGCAGTAGTAACCGTATAATTGTTGTCCGGGGCATGTGCATTGATGACCTTTGACCTTTTGGGACCGCATGGTGCAGGTTCTGTCAGCCTACCGGGAGCTGATTGACAAGGTTGCCAACCACCTGCGGGATGGGCCGCCCAGCCTGGACAACGCCAAGCTGTCCGACATCATCATCAACTACGAGAGGAGGCTGCTCGAGGTTCGTTCCCTGCCCTTGTCATCATTGTCATCATCATCAACAGCAGCACCAACAAAAACACAATCATCACCATAATAATGAACATCGCAATCATCTTTATCATCACCCGGTTATCATCAGCAAAAATCACCTATTCGTGTGTCTTGGCACCAATTTTGAGTAAATCGCTACGTTCCGTTTCCAAGTCAGTGCAGGTTGGCCCTTCTGGTGCGATGCAGAAAATTAATTAAACACGGTGATCGGCTTCATCTCTGCATCAAGACCGGCCTAAAGGGCACTACACCACTCTTATTTTTGGAAAGAATGCATAGAACTGATCTAAGGGAGCATTTTTCCAATGAAAGCGCGGAAATACAGAAAAAAGTAGAATTGCTGCAGCCTAAACCCGGATGTAAACACTAGAAGCAGCAAAGTTACCTGCTAAACCTCAAAGGACAAACTGTAACAGCCAGCTCGTTATTGCAGTTGAACAATATTGCGGCACTATTCGAAGCTAACCACTAAACGGCTCTAGGTCTCACAGGAAGTGCTTGGCCTGCACCACTGACTTTGAAATGGGATGTCGCGAGCAAAGCAGGCAGTGGGCTCAGAAGAAGGGCTATTTTTAGCAATCCTTTGTGGTTGCACACTGGCCTTGCCTTTGTGACTGTTCAAACTTTTATCTGTGCGGCACACACTGACATGAGTCCCTGTCACTAAAGAAAGAAGGTTAATTGATCGCTTGCCTTTGTTTCTCTGCCCAAGGATGATCATGAACCCTTCATTTCAGTTAGTACACTGAAAATGAAATTAACAACTAGTGGCAGTGGGAAAAAAAAATGCGAAAAAAGAAGTGGGATTCGGAGTGTTTAAAATAGATGAACTGCGAATGAGTTCTGTACTTTGTGGCCACAAAAATGTTTTTGAACTCAGTACGGCATGCTGCAAAAGTACATGTATCTTGTTACTGGTTGCATGAAAGACCGAAAAACACTTTGGTGCTTTACGTGAAAGTGTTGAAAACAAATATATTTGCTAAAAAATATTTAGTTGAGCTCCAGGGGATTTGTTGAAACGTGTTACATATGTGGGTTGTCGCTGTCATGGTCGTCGCCGTTTGCTTTATTTCCACAAAAAAGGCTTATTCACAGGGTTTCAAGCACTTGACAGTGTGCTGTCATTTGTCCAGTACAAAAAAAATCACAAGTGTATAGGTGAATTGTGTGTTTCAAACTTACTTCAAATACAAAAACATTGAGACAAGTGGTGATCATCAAAAACAAAGTTTATTGGGGTATTGCAAATGCTATGAGTAGAAAAATGAAAGAGGCTCCCGAATTGCCTTAACTAATTGCTGTTTTGTATTTTTTTTCTTGCTCTCACAGTTCGGTAAGTGATTCGCATGGTTCCTTTGGGCGAAGCAGTGGAATGCATAACGCTGTCGAGTGGTATGTGGCCCACTAAAACGTAAACCCGTTGCACTGAGCTGTGGAATGTTCGCTGCATTTAATTTGGAATGGACTTTTAGGTGTTGCCTTTCTTGTGGTTGATGCCACCCATTTATTTATCACGCGATCCACTACCTGATTTGTTTGTGTATTGAAGCATGCCAGCGGTGCCTCTGCTCTTAAGGGCTTGAGCTCTGTGGTAGCTGCATTCAAGGGTCGGCTGACATCAGGCATTTGCTCTCTAACCAACCCAAGCTCTCTAACGCTACTGCGGAGCTCTCAAACGTCGGTTCAAAATGCAAATTCCTGCATCATCTCCTTTGCGTTTTCATCGACTTGTCTTGGCTTCATCGACTTGTCTTGACGTGCAAAAATCTCAGTCTAGACAGGTCCTAGCAGAATTACCAGTTTATAGTGAAGCAGTGGTGTTGAAGAAATGCCAGGTATAAGGGTTAAGCTTTAACTTCTCGGTCACATTCTTTAGACTTGCCACGAAGTTTTGAGATCGTAGTTCGGGACATAGGGGCATCGAGGTGCATGTGTGGATATATGCGAACTGATCATAGGGAAACATATGGCAAACGTCACACTAGCTGCTCTTCGAAGTTGGGCTGCACCTTATTATGCTTTGTACAAGTGGATACTGTTGAGGAATTCATGCCAATGGCCTTGATTGTTTGTCTGCAAGAACTAAAAAACTAACTGCATCTTACTGCAATGACACGACATTGTTTTGCTTTGCACTTTTTGTTGCTGTGGACTTGTGTTACACGTCTGCTGCAATGTGCTGAAAGTGAGTGATGACTTACGGCACATGCTTCGTGCTAGGCCGTTTTCATTCTGGAGCACTGTGAAAAAGGCCCAACATAGTTGGCAAAAGATTGTACAGAATTTCCCTTTTGTTGCATAAAAGCAAGCAAGAATTCGCAGATAGGTTTCTGCAGCAGTGCAAAGCAAAAATTTTGGGAAAGTTACTATGAAAGCCTTTAGAGCTAGAATTGTTGTACGTTCTTGCTTTTATTTAAGTTGCGAATACCAGCTGCCTAGGTTGTCTGCACGTTGCTACCCTCAGAAATATTGCCACGAAGCCAAAGGCGATGCAGTTGTATTAAAAAAAAAAAAAAAAAACAAGTTTACTGGAGCGAACTTGTGCTCCCCCTAACAACTCAAAGAATACACAGGCGGCGAAGCAGCAGTCAGCAGACGTGCGCAAGCGAGCGTCGGTGATTCTAATACCGCGGCGTCTGCTCTGCAGGCTTTTGTCTTTTGGTGCGAATGTTTCTCGAACCATCGATTTACATGCAGAACATTTTAGATCCAAGATTAGGCTAGTGACGTTAGGGCGAAACACTTTCCGTATCGGAGTGAGATAACTTGTGCAGCATAAAAATAAAGAATGGAACACACGCTTCGCTTGGGACACAGATAACACAGTCGGGCGCGGCCAGGCAGTAAAAACAAAACATAAACAAACGCAATGCATGGTTTGTGGCAATATGTTTGTTTACCTTTGCAGCCAGCACAGGTGAACAGATTACAAAGTTGAGCCAGCTCTGGCTTGTGCCCTTTTCATCAGTACTGTGGTCTTTTGCACTATAGCTTTCTAACGAGTTACAAGTCCCAGTCCCAGTGACCTGCCAAGCTCTATACAGGGTGTTACATCGATAAATGGGCATCTTGGAAATATTTTTCTGGGCGAACTGGTCCCCCGTTCGCGCTTGGACTTTACATGAAAGTCGCTTTTTGTGGTCTATTTTATTTCACATGAGGAACAAGAACAGCACTTACCTGCTTATTTTGAAAACAGCTAAAAACGATTTTCACCTATACCTGGGGGTCATCGCAGCTATCTTGCCTACCATTGTATTGTGGCGCCACCTTGAGCGTCCAGAGCAAACCACCTGATGCCCCGCAAACCTGGCGTGAACACATCGTGAATGTCTCGTAGGTGGAAATTGTTTTTTGTTTTCTAAAAAAAGCAGGTAACTGCTCTTGTTGTTCCCAGTGTCAAACAAAATAGACCACAAAATGCAATCTTTGTGTAAAGTTTGAGCGCGAACGGAGGAACAACGGCCCACTCGTAAAATTTTTTAAAGACTCCCATACGTATTGATGTAACACCCTGTATTTGCTGCTGTACAAGCCTGAGGCAGACGTGAGCAGTTCTAGCATGTGTGTGTGCCATCTTCTGCTGCGACGACAGGAATTGTGGCCAGGGAGCGAAGTGCCCTGTTGCTTGCGTGCTACCCCGTGGTGCGACACTGACCGTGTGTGTGAATTCTTGCAGAGGTTGCGGCCTCGGGAAAACGTGACCGAGCCCAGCAGTCAGCTGATGACCGTCGGGCAGCTCACCCGCATGGTGCCCATCGTGAGTATACGCACAGCATGTTCCAGAAGCACCTCCACTGTTTGCACTGACACGACTGAGGAACTGTATCACTTGTGCTGCAGCTACTGTTCTAATGATGCATGGACTCGCAATCACGTCGATGCTGCATTTTTGGAGGTAACCTTCCTTCTCGGTCAATGCAGCCATCAGGGTGGACTGTGGAGCTTATTACTGCTGCCGACGAACTTTGGAAACAGGACCTTATGGTCTCGTTCGAAGGGAAAAAATTTGGGAATGTCTGCTCTCCTGAAAGGGGCCATGATGACAAAATGCAAGTTTGGTTCATTCAAAAGCACAAGGTCGCAGGTTGGATTCCCGGCCGCGGCAGCCGCTTTTCTGATGAAGGTGAAAAGCAAAAACGCCAGTGTGTACGAGATTTGGGTGCACGTTAAAGATCCCCAGGGGGTCAAAATTAATTTGGAGCCCTCCGCTACGGCGCGCCTCATCGCCGGCGTTGTGTCGGCGCGTTAAACACTACAATCAGTCAGTCAATCATCATTCAAAAGGTCGCCTCGTTAGAATCATGCTGACACAACTTTTAACGTTAACTTCGCGCAAATAAGTTGTGTTACTAGAAAAAAAGGGAATGGCCGTGTGACCCACGAGCTCATTTCCCCCACAAGAACATATGTCATACCAGCCAGCTCTGCGATTGGCGGAGGCAGGAAAAAGCAAGTGCAAATTAGGCAGGGCTTAGTATAAGCCTGCTGAACGAGCTGTTTGCGCTTAAATTAAGGGCACATTCTTTTTATAGCAGTAAGAATGGTTGGACGGGCAGGGGAAGTTGCGAAAGCACACGTAAACATAGAAGTACCGATGTGTACTGCGGTTGGTACTGCGCGCACTGTGCTTGGTTTAGCTGCACAGCACTGCGGGGCTTTGGGGTTGTCTCAGACGACGCTGGCCGATTGACGCAAGCGGCGGTGTCTTACGCGACCATATTTGTCAAGTGAGGACGATGTTTCACGAAACGATTATTTTCTCCGTGAACAAAAACAAGCCAGTACGGTCACAAACAAAACAGGCAGAAAACAGCTTGCCGCAGTGTGGTGGTGCCATCTAGGTTGACTAACAGTATGCAAGTCTCCATTCCACACCAAGTTTAGCTGTTTAGCTGAAAGACCTGTTTTTATGATGTCATTGCAAACGTCATTCAAACACGTTTTGGCGCAAGAATCAATATTTTAGCTTAAATTGATTGATTTCACAGTGAACAAAGCATCGTTTGCTTCCGGACTAGCGCTGGGGGCACTATAGAACACGAAATCTTTTGAATAAAATAAACTAGTATTTTGTTTTCATGGTCCCTTGAATGGATCAGTGAGAGCATAAAATATGCTGACGAACATCAAGCGTAGTTATAAATACATGCACACTCTTCCTCAGTTGGGTCCTGAAATGCTGCTTGGTTTCCTAGCTTAACCTGAAAACCTGGGCTTTGGTTTCCAGCTGAACGCCGAGTGTGATCGTGTCGAGATTATCCGAATCAAAAAGTATAGATGGTGGGAGAGGCAGGGCAATTCTTTTAGGGCTCTGATGCGTTATGGGGGTCTGGAAAATAGTTCGTCCTCAAAGATCGAAACCTGGCATGCATGTCTTTTGGTTTTGAAGTTATCTTCAAAGTAGCAACATGTGTATGTATAGGGAAAAGTGTCTTAGAAGGGTTAGAGCTTGCTTTTCAAGAAGTCAAATGACTAGGGCCCTGGCCAACGGGAGTTGTACATGGCTGTTAGCATAGTGCAGGAGGAGTAATGCAGGTGTCTGCATGCAGCAACATGGCCATGAAATGTGTGGGCAAAAAAAAGAAAAGAAAGGCAGCGATTGCTTTGCAGAACAGGCATGCATGTATTTTTGGAACGTTTTTGGACTGTGTTTTGGATTAAAAATCCAAGTGCTATAGATTAAGTCCCAATTAAGCAGTTTAAGTGGCAAAACCATTTTCAGCAGGCGAAAAATAGCGAAAGTGAGCGAAAAAAAATTCTGAAAAAAAGAAAAAAGCTGTGACCTTGATTGTTCGTGCCTTGCAGCTTGTTGAGTGGGGTTGAGGTTTGACAGGGTTGTTTGAAGAGTTGTAGCCAGATTAGGATTCGAAGGGGAGGTTAGAGGATACAAACTCTTGGATGCTGCGTGCAAGGATGTACATATCATAATCATCTCCCGATTGATGTAGTCCAATCTTGTGATACCTGAATCCACCCCTTACTCCCGAACTTTCTCGTTTCGTCTCTCCATTGAGGTACCATTCTGGCCCTACTCCTAGTGCCGTCTCTGGGTAGCCTCTCTGTTACCGTGATGGTCCAGTGGTTATCAGCAGTCCTTTGCACTGCATGTCCAGCCAAACTCCACTTGTTTCTCTTAATTTGAGCTGGGATGGCTTCCACCAGGATCATTCCCCGATCTAAGACACGTACTTGCATGTAGGCATCACTGCTGTCATAATTCTTTCTGTTGCTTGTTGGGCCAATTTTTTTCTCGAGGTGCTTGGTAAGTCTCTGTAAGTTGCCTCCAGGAGCACACATTGGTTGTATGCCTTTCTTCTTAGTGGCAGAGGTAGTTTACTGTTTATTACTTTGTGCTGCTTTTCTTGAATGTGCCCCAGCCAACAGTAAATATACAGCTCTTTTTCTCGTCATTGGGATCAACACTTGCAACTTGCTTAAAGATAGTATATATTCACTCACCTCTTGAAGTATTCTCCTGTGTAACCAGAAGAGGCTTTCCGCAGGTCTATTGAAAATTACTTTTACCTTCCTCATATTTTTTTATTAATCTTTTAAAGCTTTCCGAGTTCAGTTCCTGAAGCATACTTTCTCCCTCACACCACTGAACAAGACGATGTCATCCGCAAATTGCAAATGGCTCAGGTATTCTCCATTTAGTCATAACCCTATGTTCTCCCAATCAAGCTTCCTGAATGCTACCCCCCCAGCAGACTTTCTGTGCATATTTTCAGGGATATGGTGTCTTCCTGTCCAGTGCGCTCCCTCCTAGAAAACCTGCACTCTCGTTACGAAACGTTATTGTGCCCATACATTACCCTGCATGTGCCCTCTAAGAGATCTGTATATGCAGGGGCAGGGTATACGCTCGAAAATACGGTAATTACCACCCCCACGATGCAGGTGGCATGGGAACGCCTGCTGGGGGCCTACTTCCACGGCCAGTCCATAGGGGAGAGCACCCGAGTGCTCGTCATGAAGCCGCACTACTTTGCGGGCCTCAGCCAGATCATCTCCACCACGGACACCACGTGAGGGACATTACCTACTTTGCAGCATGACGTTGTTGTCAAGTGTCTCCCACTTGGGCGACGTGTCAGCAGCATTTCTTTTTTTCTTTTTCAAATATTGTCGCGCAGTGAAGAAGGAAGCATGGTCCTTGTAGAAATGAGCATTTGTTGGAGCAAACTTGTGCTCCGCAATTAATCTCAAGAAAACTCGATGAAGTTGTGTGCACTGACGAGTGCTGGCTCTGCTCTTAATACTACAAGCATCGGTTGAGATTGAGAACATTCCTGATCAAACAAGAGCACTCTAGGATAGTGAGTGCAACGCAACAGCCCTTCTGCTATGGAACCAAGGTTACGGGTGTGGAATACAAAAGAGGAAGGTAACGCGTGCTTCGCTTAAAACACAAGGTAAGGGGGGTCGGGCGTGACCAGACGCTGGCCACAAACACGAAACAAAAACAAAAAAGAATTCATGGTTCATGGAAATATAAGGAAATGGCTTCCTTGTCTGCTTTAACTGTATTCAGGTGGGCTGGTGGTAGTGTATTTAGAATTGTACAGCCATTTCGGGTACATTCTTATAAACAGGTTGCATATTGTGTAAGCTGATTTTACAGTCACACACGATGCGAAGGGTGTCGTCGCCAGTGTACAGGCCGTTTTTGCATGCACAGTATGTATGTCTGCTTTGCAGTGAAACAAGTCTTGCAACAAAGCCCCTTGCAGTGTTGCCTCGTGCCTGTAGAATGCACCACACTGTGTAGAACACCCATGAAACATATAAGTCCCCCTTTGATAGGCCATATTTGCAACAAAAAAGCAGAAGTTATTGAAAACTAATCTATACAAAATGTAGTGGAGGGAGGAGGCTGAGCTCCAACTTAATAACTGAGGTCATAATTCCAAACAGGACTCAGGTCCCACCATTTTCTGAATTCATTTCTTGTTAAACGGCGTTATTACAAGAATGTGACATTCCATTCTCAGATAGGTAGAAGTCCGGCACTTCATATGCACACTCAGTGCTATCTCTTGGTTCTCTCAGAACACCCACCGCGGTGGCTCAGTGGCTAAGGCGTTGTGCTTCTGAGCCCAAGCGCGCGAGTTCGATTCCCGGTCGTGGAGGCCGCTTTCCTCACGGAGGCGAAACGCCAAAACGCCCGTGTGTACGAGATTTTGGCGCTAAAGATCCCCAGGGTGTCCAAATTAATCCGGAGCACTCCACTACGGCACGCCTCATTGCCTGTGTAGCATTGGTGGGTTAAACCTCATAATCAATCAATCGGTTCTCTCAGAACACTCCTTTTATGCTTTTGAGCAATTGCTAAAACATTTCCACTGTTCGACGTCAGTACTGTAGACGTACAAATGCAGGTTGTGGAGTGATCAGCTTGAATTTGAGCTCCAGCACAACGCTAAATGCATTTTCCGGAGACCGTGGCTTTTCTTTTTTTCATTGTAAAATGTTCTCCTAGCTCAATTCCACGCATTCTTTTTGTAAGTAAGGGTGGTCTGGTATCCTTGAAGTCAGTTTAAGAGTGGAGCGCGGCATATGCGCATGTTTAATGAACGTTCTGCACGAGAAAGTCGTAAGCACCTCTAATCGGTGTAGGGATTGCGAAACCACGAGTGTGTCCAGTAACCAAACGAGCACGTGCCGTCCTGTTATCATTGATTACTCCTGATCCTTCATTATCTCTCGCTTACTATGACTTGGCACATGACTGCAGTTACATCACCAAGCAAAAAGGATCCATTCGGCGAGGGTGTACTCTCCTGCCGCTCGCCTAATGCTAGTTGTTTAATTAGTGTGCTCAAATTGCTCATGCAGCAGGCCTCAGTACACGTCTTCAAGAGACGCTCAAAGGCCACAACACATTCACTGGGTCCACCTTTAATCAGCTAGCACCACTGAGCTCGTTTTCAATTCCAGAGGTCCCTGGTTCGAATCCCACCCAGACCCAAATTTACACTATTTTGTTTTCTACTCAACTGCATTGATTTTTTTTTTAATCTTCGAGCTTTTGGCCATTTTTTGTGCCATCCATGTGCTGGGGATGTTGGATGTTCGATTTTTCGAGGTGACTTTTGCTTTTCCGAGTTGAATTATGTTTTCACATTAAAATGACCTCATGGCCCCCGAGTGTACGTCCCACAAGTGTCCTGTAAAGGTCCTTTGCCTACTGTGCAGAATTGTAGGTTTTCCAGTGTTTCTCTGCTTGTTTCCGGAGCCCTGTCGATAGTCTGTGGCCATGTGATGATGTGGGGAGGCTGATGTAGGGGGTGTGTGTGTGTGTGCAGCACCATCAACCACTACATGATGTGGCGCATGGTGATGAAGTACGCCCCGCACCTCGACAAGACCGTGCGCGCCCTCTACTTTCGATTCCAGCAGCTCATCAATGGTGAGTCCCCCTCTCTTTGTCGTCTGCGTGATGATGAGACAACTTGTTGACGCACGGCGGCTTTATATGACGTACAGAAATTTCTGGTTTTATCAGCGTGCTTCGGAAGAATTGGGTTGAAGCAGAATAAGTATGCCTTCGTCCTGCAAAAGATGTGCAGTAGCTGTTTATGGTGATGATGATTACACATGATTGCTATGATGGTGGTGTGGAAATAACGGGTGTGCTGTGGTTATTTTTTGTAAACCACACGCCGTTTTAGGCTCACATTTATTAGAAAGACAGGTCCAGTAAGCACCATGCTACAATGGTGGAAGTTACAAGCGGGGCCTTAGGCAGTGCACATGCTGCCTAAGGCAGCGCTTGGCGTAAGCGGACCTCGAAAACAAAAATGAACGAGCTTTCCTTGGCATGTAGCCGACACAAAGCATCTTCATGAACATTCTTGGGATGCCTCTCAAGAGAACCAACGTCCTTTTTTTAGGATGTTCTTTTTCGCACTAATTATCCGAAAGCATAAATGCCCCAGTCATCAGTGGACCCATAGAGCGCACCGTTGTGTTGCGGTGGCTTTAGGTGCAGAGAGCTGCACGGAGGTGCAATGGTTGCAACTAGACTAGCTAGACCCCCCCGTCTCTAATGTAGGCGGGAGCAATGGTACAATTCAATTGGTTCCTTTCGTGTTCCACACAGCCGGGTCGGGCTATCGGCACAGTCGCTTTTGCCAACCACTACCACCTTTCGCAGCTGCCAGTTCATGCCCCCCGTCGCGAACATGCATTTTGTGACGTCACGGTGTTTACATACAGGGTCCATTTGACTGGGGGCTTCTCCAACCACCTCTGTTTATTTGTGGAGGGGATGTCAGGGCTGAGGTTTTGGAAATGTCCGAGTGTCTCAGTGAAGAGGCGATCGTTGCGCGGATATGGGCTGCGTACAATGGTGGCAGTGACGACTCTAAGGACGTGGCTGCACAGCGTACTCAGGTAGTGTCTTCAATGAAGAACCAACGCATGATACAGCCCCTCAGGGACTTCGTTTCCGCCAAGGACCTTTTGCTAAGCCCTGTGGAGCACCTAGATGTTCTTGAAAAAGATGTGCGCCAGCTTCGCGTGCAGCCAACGAAGCTGAACGACTATGGCTTCTTTTTTGAAAATAAGTAATAGTACGACCTTGCCTGCATGCGAATAAAATGTTTTGAGCTCTGTTTCGTCTTTTTTTTTTTTCCGCGACCTGCTTATTATGGTTATCAGTTATAACGATGGTATTTCACTGCCCCTTGGATGTTGTTATAAGTGGACTAGACTGTGCTATAAACCGGCGTGAACCCTGTTGACTGTCCCCGTGTCACGTGCACAGGTGCCGACGACCCCGATCGACCTGAAGAGGAATGGTGGGAGCAGTGTGCCCGCCACACCAGCCACTACCTGCGCCACGCCGTAGGATACCTGTACGCCACCCGGGCAGTGGGACCGCGGTCACAAGACACCATCAAACAGGTGCGCTGCCACCAGCCTCGTTTCCTCGTTCAGCATGGCTCACTGTCGTGGGAGCCCCTTTGTACGTGGCGCGAATTAACCCTACCCCGTGTGGCAATGGGGCAGCCGACTGGCCAGTCGAAAAAGGAGTGTTCATAGAAGCTACGATTCATTAAATATACAGATGAGGGTCCCGTAGTCCCTTGGCTGTCACAAGACCCTCGATGAGCAGTTACCATGCCGGAACTCATTAAGCAAACAGCAGAAATGTTATTTAACAGTGATCAGATAGAAATTAGACAATAGGTACAAAGCTTGTATCTTAGATACAACATACAGTTGAACCCCTTTATAAGAGACACGTACCGGGGAGCAGTTTCTGTCTCTTATATGAGATGTCTCTTATAAGCAGGGAACCATGTTTTCACTTACTAATCACACCCTAGTTCAATGTTGGCATCATATGACTAAAATAAGCTCAAAAGAACACTACAGCATGTTTCAAAAGATTAATTCTAATTTATGTTTGGCCCCGAAAATTTATGAAACAGTTATCAATCTTTGTTTGTTTCATGACTGCATTTACACTCTTTTTTTACAACCGATTCTACAAGCTTTTTTCCTTTCCTTGTTTGTGGAAGATGAATCGTAGATGTTGAGTTCACAAGCCTGATGAATAGTCAGAGCGCACAGCTTCTTCCGCTGTGTGCTCAGGCTATTCATTACGCTTGCAGGACCCATCATCTGCGATGCTTTTTGATTGGGAGCTACGCGAGTGGGAGAGCCCGCATGTGCGATCGCGCTCCATCCAATGGATGACAGCAAGCTTCAACCACTTCTGTAAGTTGCATTTCCATTAGCAGGGCTTCTCATCGTCATTTCACAGCTGACTGAACCACTTTGTGTTTGCTGAAGTTATAATAAATAGCAACTGCAGGCGTCTGTCATCCACCTGTGTTTCTAGAATGGAAGCAACTGCAATTAGTGACTGGTGGCACTGCATCTGAAGTTAAAATGTCTGTTAAAAGCGAGATTATCGATTAAAGTTCAAGGATGACTTGTCCTTTATAACCAATCTTCTACATCCGATGTCTGTTATAAAAGGGTCAATTTAATAGGAAAGATAGGGCAGCCAACCATGTGGGTAAACAGTGTCTCTTATACCCATTTGTCTCTTACATCCATGTCTCTTATAACAAGGTTCAACTGTATACCTGTTTACTCGTGTATTGAACCCACTTTTTTTCCAGGAAGTTCGGCATGAATTTGGGGGGAGGGTTCTTTATGTGGTAAAAAATTGCAAATGATTTTTAAAGCTTGAAATTTCATGCAATAAAGTTGCCAAGAGAAGCACTGTCAGAGCCTTACTATTTTCGTAAAAACATGTAGGT
The DNA here is from genome assembly GCF_048455015.1 of Haemaphysalis longicornis. Taxonomy (NCBI): domain Eukaryota; kingdom Metazoa; phylum Arthropoda; class Arachnida; order Ixodida; family Ixodidae; genus Haemaphysalis; species Haemaphysalis longicornis. Next base: position 151,179,797 of record NW_027526422.1, read on the forward strand.
AATTGTGTAATCAAATTTGTTTTTAGAGAGTTTTAGCTGACCGTTTTCAACGGTCCGCTCCGGTATCGGCGTCCCGCTCAGCGCAACCGGAGCCAATGCCGTTCGCGGCCTTGCGCGCCATGCATACGCAGTGGCGATCCCGCTTGCTTTCTGCACGGAGCGGACCGTGAAAAACGGTCAGCTAAAACTCTCTTTTTATTCCCAACATGCTAGTGGCCCCCTAGTAAAGGATGATGTTCGTTGTTCTTCTTGATGTTGTTGATTGATGATGAGATTGATGATCTGCGTTGGTGCCTGATGGTGACGGCACTGATGACACGACGACGATGAGAGTTGTTGAGGGTTTGAAAGAAAACTGTATATTTACACGGAAGACATATACAGGATATTTACAGACTGAAGTAGACAGAGTAAGAAATAAAATGGGTTCCTAGGTCAGCTAAGACTTTGTGCCCGCGGCACCCCCGTCAGCGACGGACCCTGGCCTAAAACTACCCAAGTGGTGAGATCCTCCCTAGCCTGACCTGGCTAGCCCGGCAATACGCCGGCCGTGTATAGCACATTAAAACCCTGAGGATTCGACCGCGAGACCTCGTGTCTCGTGGTTTTAATGGGTTACTTAGGCCCCACCCCCGATACACAGGCCAATCGGTATCTCCTGGGCACCTGATAGGATGGATTAGTAAATCCGGGCCTGAACCACGGTGGGCAACGCCCCCGCAACCCTCAAACGCTGGTCACTCTCTCCCACCAGAAAAACAAGGAAGAGATCAAAATTAAACCAAACAAATACAACAAACACTCAAACATCCGAGGAAACACGTGCAAGCGCCCGGGGCAAGCTTCTACGCACGCCGCCTGCATCGCCCGTTCCCACGCTTCTCGTCCGAGACCGGAGAGCCACTCAAGCCAGCTGAAGCCCATAACGCCCATCTTAACAAAAGGCGGCGAGCCTCCAAGATTGCCCGCTTTTGGCAGACGATGCCCCGTTAATTGGACCGCGCGGCCAGAACCAACGCGTAGGGAACACGGGATGCAGCGGCGACCGCCGCAGGCGTCGCGATTCCCCCGCATCCTCCTTGGGCCACCGCACGAACCTCCTCGCACGCTCTCACTCCACGCGCGCACGGGCAACAAAGGGAAAGCTATCGCCATAAATCGGCCACAGTTGACAGCTCCAAGCCCCGCGTCTCCGGTGGCGCGACGGACCATGGTTTTACAACCCGCTAAACGAAAAACGCCGCGGACCCCAGAGCTAGCTGCCGCCAGCCCCCGGAATGCCATTTGAGCCACCAGGCTTCCAATGTTCCCCCGCAGCTGCACCCTGCGCGCCGACCAAAACAGACCGACGACGTGGGTGCGGCCCGAGACAATAAGTCCTCACGCGAGCGGCGTGACCCAGAGGCCGCCTGCCCTTAACAGGCTGGCTGCCATAAAGTCATTAATTCCCACTTCCCGGGCCTGCCGCTCCCTCCTCACGAAACACACGGCGATCCCTGTTCACCACCCCAATGTCTCGTTTTCACCCGTAGTGTGCCCACACTGGGGCAACACTGAAATGCTGCCTAGCCACGCGGTTTCCATGAGCATAACGTATATGCTACACCACCTTCAGTTTAAAACCGGCTGTGTAGCTCATGTACTGGACCATCGTACGGCGCGCACCAGGAGCAAAAAGAAAGGTCGGTACACACCCGAACAGCAAAACCACGGAGCAAAGTGGCGGAGTCGCGGAACAGCACAGAGCAGGGGGGAGTACGGAGTACGTTTGGTACTTGTTCGCACGCCACCGGAACCAGCCGGAACAGCAAAGAGCAGGGAAGGAGTGTGGAGTGTGTTTTGTGCTTTGTTTGCACGCCGCAACGTTTTAAGGCGCAAGGAGGTTTGTTTTGCGTTCAGCGGGTGGCGCTCCGCATGAGCGCAATTTTTAAATTCTGAGCCACGGCATTCGCGCTCGTGTCTCCTGCTACTGTTGAGATTTCTTTTTGTTGGAATGCGTTTTTAGCATTTCTGCGCGTAGCGTAGCGTGATATCAAGTTTCTGCGACCGTCTACTACATCGGCAACCAGGCTGAGGTAAAAACACCTTCCCGCTGCATTTTTTATTCAGTGTGACAAAAAAAGTAAATTATCAAGAAGAAAAGTGGGGTGAGGGTTCATTACGAGAGTGGGTTCATTACGCGAGTAAATACGGTACTCACCTGGTGTTGGCTGGAAAAGGTCGAAGGCCTTGTTATCACCCGTTGTTATTCCGTTGTTATCACCAACAAAATTTAACCACCAGTGTTGACTGCTTTTATTGTAACACTAGCAGGTTGTGTAATCAATGTGCATTGGCACGGACATTGGTAGGTAGGTTGAGTGAGTTGGTACGATTAGTGGTGCCCTCTAGTGCCAGAAGCTCTAGAAGAAAAAGGGGGAGGTGCATGTGTGCACATTTCACCAATTTCTAAACTCATTTGGTGGCGTGTGTACTTGAAGTGACAGCGCGATCAATGCAGCAGACAGAGGAAGCTCTCTCCTATACCGCCTCCCCATTTTTTTTTTTGTCTGCCCAGGCAAGGGTGGTAGCTGAGCGTGTCAAGAAGGCCGCTGTCGAGAGTGTAGGGGGTGTTGCCTGGATCGCCCAGCATGGACCCCTGCGAGAGAAGGTGCGTTTCGGCCATCACATTTTTCTTTGGTTCCTTCATGTGGATGTATCTATGAAGCGGTGAACTTTACTTTGGTATGCGCTTTGCACCTCTATTTTGCGCGCATTCAGGTTAGCCTCGGAAAATGTCTTGGCCCGCTATTTCCCAATCTGGCACAGGCATTGCAGCTGTGTCGAGGGTTCAATAGAGGAAAGCTGCCAGCAAATGTGTCCTGAATTTGGGGATGATTTCTTTTTTTTTTTTTTTCCTGTTCCTAATTGAGTTGCTTGTTTGGCTGGATTCTTCTGCACTATGGTGTGCTCCTGGAGTCAAGAAAGAGAGGTTCTAGCTAGGACAATGCCCTGCTTCTTGTGTGGCCTTGCCCTTTGTGTTGTTCTTACTGTTACTAATATTAGTCAGCCAACTTGGTGGCAGGAATTTGCCGACCTGTAGTAACGTGCAAAACTGGGCAAGTTGGTATACTTACGTCTGGACGGCATGTTGGAAAACGGGGTGCAGAAAGTGGGCTCGTCCTGTCGTCTCGCCATGTCTTGTCCTTCTTCCAGGTGTCAAAAATGCGAGGAGTCACCGAGTTGTGTCGGTGTATTTTCAGGTGTCCTGTCTAGGTACAGTTGTTTCAATCACCCAGCCAACCAACCATTCACCAAAGAGACAGGGCGTGCCAAAGCACAAATGTCACTACGTGCGGCTGCCGAAATGAGGTCTAATATGAGATTGTGGTCTTTCTTTCCGACTCTAGTTTTTGTCATTGCACTCATTTATAGACGCGTGTGCTGCATAGGATGAAAAAATTTGCTCTGAGGTATAATCAGCTCCTGACACTTTGAATGGCTTGGTTTGGCTTGATGAACTTGTGTTGCTTTGCATGGCATCTAGCACAAGGGCGTGAAACGTTGGCGTAAGGGTGTCGTGTATGAGAGCCCAACTTGAGCACGAAACATTGATGAGGTCAATTCTGCTACTACTTGTCCAGTAGCACTGTTCTTTGGGCAGCATTCTCGTTAAATAGTGACTGGAAATCACGATGCAGGATGGATGCAGCAGTGATGTTGGAGCGGCCATGTTGAAATATTACACAGGGGGTAGGAGAAAAGCAATGCCGCTTGTGGTGTGGAATGAAGCAAAAATAGTTTATACTATGCGCATTATGGAAAAAAAAATTCTTTCATTTTGAAGCAACAGTGTCCAAGGGGCGAAAAATAGTGAGTGTGGCTCTAACTGTGTGCAGCTCTTGGACCTGGAGTTTCGGGTGGGCTTTGCCTTTGAGGACCGGCCGAAAGAACTGGACAACTTCTACCGGGATGTGAGTGGCTTTACCTTTTACAAAACCATGAACATATGGTGAAAAAATAAATAAAGAAATAAAAAGAGAGCGACCCACGTTTGTGATGTATAAAAAAAAGAGTGTCGTTTACGGGAGGAATCCTGGTCGCGTGGCGGGAGATTTTGTTGTAAATTTGCAAGCTTGTTTTGCCTCCTCCCCCCGCCTTCTCTCTGTTGGGTACCTTTCGAGCAGCTCTGCTAAGGACTTCTAAACGCATTTATGGGTTAGTCGCTTGGACCAGCAGTACGATGTCTCAGTCCTGCTCCAACCATTAACATAGAGACCATTTCATTTGTCATTTTGCACGGCCCAGATTAGACCCTTTGCAAAATGGCCAAATCGTTGGCGGAAAAGCAGCAAGCCACTCTGGCAACACTGTGCACCTGCTGCGCCGCCATTAGAAAGGAAGCGAAAAGGCTGCGAGCACAGAGTTTCTACGGAGTAGCTACCTTCCACCGTCCACGTGATTGCATACGCGTCGTGGGGCAACAGACTCGTGAAGCCGTGGGCGAAAACGTGCAATCGCGACGGCGTTGCTACGACCTGCTTCCTTTCTAATGGCGTCGTCGCGTTCACCACCAGTGTTAGCACCGCTGAATTCTCAGTGTTGTCCGCCTTTTTGCAAAGGGTCTATTACTGCTCCAAAGCAGCTCCGGTATTTTTTTTTTCTTTTTGCCCGTAGAATTTCAAAAGAGAATAGTTTTGGACTGTTCAGAAGGGGCTTAGAATTGTTTTGGGAAGGCAAAAGAGACCAAGAGACTGCATATGCCTGATAACTCAGGCTGGCATAGTAATCATTTCCTCACAGTCCACACTTTAGCGGCCAGTTTGTAGTAGGAGGGGGCATCTTTTACTCTGAAAATCATGTTGATGCCAATTATTTACATCTTATCTATTATCATTATCATTATTGTTATTGTGTTGATTGTAAGTTACAGGTTCTCCACTGACCGCTTGTGAAGTGTACAATCTCGCACATCCTCCGTGAATGTTTTCTACTCTTGGCGTCGGCATTTTGTTTAAGTGGGCGTTTTGTAACAGCAGAGCTGTTTAAGCTGTTAGTTCCGCTGTCGAGCATTACCTGAAAAAATGGCAAGACGAAAGACCGAGCGCACTATTACAGCAAGCTCCCATTAGTGTAACGAGTTCTCCAGGGCACGAAACTCACTTCGTTATGGGTGGTAATTCATTAAAAGCAGGGATGAGTTGCTCTCCATCCACAGCAGTGGGGACGTAAAAAACTCAGAGTAAAGGAAGAATTTGCATAGAGCGATTTTATTTTAACGAGGGTTTACTGTATACAGTTATTGGAGGGAAATGGACAGTAATTCACGTCCACTTTTCACAAACTCTAGCGAATTTTTTGAAAGCGGCCATGCAGAGAAACCACAAGTTTGGTTCATTTGAAAGATTGCCTCGTTAGAATAACACTGACACCTGTTTTAACGTTAACTTTGCTCGAATAAGCTATATAATTAGGAAAAGAGGGAATGGCCATGTGACCCACTAGCTCATTTCCTGCAACAGAACCTAGGATGTCATGTGCCCAGGTGTGCGATTTGCTTAAGCCGGCAAAAGCAAACGCAAATTAGGCAGGGCGTATAAATTTGCCAAACGAGCTTTTTGCGCTTAAATGCAATGCATATTCATTTTACAGCAGTAAGAATGGTGGGGTAAACAATGAAAGTTACGAAAATACACGTGAATATAGAGGTACCGATGCACACTGCTGTTTGTACTGGGTGCACTATGCTTGTTTTACCTGCACAGCAGTCCGCCGCTTTGGACTTGTCTTACATGACACTGGCCGATTGGCATAAGCCATTGGCGCCGCCTGTGTTTGTTGAGCATACGCCATGTTTCACGAAATGGTTAATTTCTACCTGAAATAAAACAAGCTATGTGCAAATACGGTCAGAAACGAAGCAGCGGCGGTCAACCGTTCGTGGCTGCGTATGGTAGTGCCATCTGGGAGGACTGATGGAAAGCTAGGCTGGAGAGACTAATGACACACTGGAAGTTCTTTTGAATTCCCACCATTGTGACTTCATTGCAGACGTCACGAAAACACATGATTTGGTGGGAGAATCGAAATTGTAACCTAGATTGATTAATTTCTTGGTGAGTACGGAATCGTTTGCTGCTGGACAGGCGCTGGGGGCACTATAAAACACGAAATCTTTCGAATAAAACAAACTTGTATCTTGTCTGCATGGCCCCTTTAAAAGAGGGATGACCCAAACTGGAGCTGAGGCCGGAGCCCTATTGTTAGCTCTCGGTATTGAGTGTGGGTTGGTTGGCAGTCATGCTTGTCAACCGACTTAATAGAAGTAATACACTATTGGACGTTGTGTTAGCTCATTGCCACTAATAGCCACCAGTAGCCCTATCAGACGTGTACACACTAATAGACCTATTAGACTAGCAGATCTACTAGTGGCAATAAGCTGATGCAGCTATTAGTTTTTACACAAGAATTTTCCCTCGGGCTGTAGTCTTACTGAGTCGTCATTGCGTGTGTGTGTCCGTGCGCAGCTGATAGTGAAGCTGGGCTCCCACCTCGAGAACGTGTTTGAAGCCGAGCGCTTCCTGGTGCACAAGCAGTCCGCAATGCTGAGCGGTCGGCAGGGCGACGAGACCGCTGAAGACCGGACGTAAGTGTCGTCATCATCACTCCGTTTGTGCGCACGGCAGGGCTGAGGCCCCTCCTGTGCAGAGTAACTTTCAATCACCAGTTGCAAAAATCCCTATGTATGAAAAACCAGCCCGCAGTTCGCCCCCTGCACTGGGGGTGAGCGCAGGGCAAGTAAAGTCACTGGAACTAGGAAAGTACCACCTTTCTTTCTTCTCCGCCGCTGGACAAATCCACGCATTTGGCCCATTTCAGTCCGTGATCGGCGGCGACCACATTCGGTCAAACTGCTCGGTTCTCTCCGCTAGTGGCGGCAGGGTTTGTGCGGCAGTCGGATTCCAACATTGCTTTAGTGTGTGCTTTTTCATTACATTAGGTGCTGCAACGCAATGTAAACGATGACAGAATGTTAAGGTGTTGCACTTTTGGCTGCAGCAACAGAAGGGAGTCTGGAAAGGCACTTTTTTCGGTACCAAGAGACAGGGCAGATGCAAAGCGATGAGCGATGTGAATACATAGGATTCATTTGGACAAATTTCTCCCCACAGGAGATACACCAGACCGTGCGAGGGCTTTACAGAGGGCCTTGCAATCATTTCTTTTTGTATTTACACTGCGGTGGACCGAGATGGGTGTTACTGACGAAACGGGACGGTCGAAGCGTTCGAAGGCGCAAACGTTACGTGTTTTTGTGTGGAGTTTACGCAGCTTACGCCAGTTTTGTTTGGGGCACAGTAAACAGCTTCACACCAATTTTACTTGCTTTTTGCATGCTTAATTCGACCTCTGCCCTTTTTTTGTATGCTGGACCTCCCAGTACTTGCCAAGAAATAACGCAAACGCGTGATGTTGCAGTGAAGATACTTCTTCAGTGGGAACTTTCAAATGACACTACGCTAAACTTCAGGGGCTGCACGATGAAAGGGGCTGTGCATTCGACATCGACAGAGTGCATACCCCTTAACAATGCAAATGACTATGGACACTTTCCTCTCGCAACAACTTTAAAAAGCGCGCACTGGAAAAATAAGAACACTGAATTTTGCAGTAAAAAAAAACAATTGGAGGAACATTTGGACCTGCCAAAAACACAAATGGTTCAATTAGAACCATTCGAAAATGCAGATGGTTCCATTTGGCCCAATTGTGGTTTTGACAGGTCCAATTGGGCCTCCAATTGTTTTTTTTTCACCTTGGAATGCATTCTTGCAGCTAGAGCTGATAGAAATTTTGTTTACTCTTTATACAGTGTAGACCGCTTATAACGTGTGTCGCGGGAGCCGCAAAAATCCGCACTATAAGCGGTACCGCACTATAACCAAAACACGCGCGAATTCAACCACATCGCCACCTATCTCTCAAGTCAACCTATATTTATCATCACTCAAACGCACAGCACTTAAAAACGAAGGCACGGTCTATATTTCGTATTATTTTTAACATCAGCCGCTGCTGCAAGGCAAAAGCGTAGTCTCACAAACGGCGAGCGCGGCTTTAACTTCCGTTGTATTTGTTTTGAAAGACCATGACTGCGTTTTTAGCGTCGATGAACAGATGCCGCAAGACGTGATAAGAACGCCAGCGAGATTTCTTTTTTTTTTTTTTTTTTTTACCCCCACCTTGTGTTCACGATGCCGAAGGCGGCTGCTTATCAGCGCAACGTACTCTTCGGCTTCGCGCGGCTCGAATGTTCGGAAAGGGAAAGAGCGGTGGCTTATCTCCAACAACGTTCTAAAGCGTGAACCGCGTGGTAGATTTGGTATCGCGAAAACGTGCAGTGCACGCCAGCGCGGATACAACTGGCGTGGTGTGGGCGGCGCGGTAAGAGGCGGCAACATGGTGTCGGCACTGGCCGTGAAGCGGTGCAGGCAGTCCCAGTAAGTCCCAGCGACCGTTTCTAACCGCTCGCTGAAATGCCGCACGGGGCGCGCTCATGCAAGAAAAGAGCTAATAATGTGGGCGACAAGTGGAATATAAACTGCCATCCACGCTGCTTGTGAAAGCGCCCATCAAAAAATACCGCGGTGGTAAGCCTAAACATCTCTGGCGTGGCTAGCCGGCTCGGAGCGCTTCGAATCTCCCGCCATTAGGTACGCGTCTCCCCATTGGTGCAAGTCGTCAGGCTCCTCCCACTGCCACGCGAAGAAGCCACCGCGAGCGCGGAATCGTCGATACGAGCACGAAAAAAACAAAACAAAACAAAAACTCACGCGCAACACCGATGTGCACGATTCGTGCGCGAAAACGGGCCATGCGGTTAACGATTAATAAAATCAACTTGCCGCGCGCGGATGGGGAGTCTATCGCTATCTTCCGAGGTGCATCAAGCAAGGTCAGTTGGGGTTATCAGGTACGCATGAACTAAAGGGTGCCTATTTTTTTTTCTTTGGGTGTCTACGTTAAAGGAGGGCAAGGGGTGCAAGCTGCGTGAGGTGGCCGATTTCATCCTTTCTTTTTTCTTTTGCTACCATAAAACGATGCCTCAGCTGCGCCGGTCGATCAGCAGACCCGCCGAAAAACCGCACTATAAACGGTATTGTGCTTCGGCCAACCGCATCTTAGGCGGTATGCTTATGCATTGAGTTCTATGGGAGGCAAACCGGTGGTCGCAAAAACCCGCGTTATATCCGGTCCCGCACTATAAGCGGTTACGTTATAAATGGTCTACACTGTATCTGATACGAATGAGCTGGAACACGCAGGGTGGTACGACAATAATTGTAACACTAAAAATTTTTCTTGAGCAAACCGGTGCTCATTTCGCACTCAAACTTCACGCGAAGGTTGCATTTTGTGGTCTATTTTGTTTGACACTGGGAACAACGACGGTACTTACCTGTTTATTCTGAAAATAAATAAAAACCATTTTGGCCTATGGGAAAATGGCAGCTGATTTGAACGTGCAAGCCAGCGCAAGCTGATCTTGGAACGGCAGCGCCACCTGGGGTATGCAGAGCAAAACGGACAGTTAAACAGCTAAGTTAACAGTATAGGTTAAGCAGCTTCACAATCTGTTTGAGGTCCACTACGGTTACTTGCGTGCTAGCGATCTCAGCCGGCATACTTAAACTGGCAGAGAGGAGAGTGCGAAAGTCAATGTATTTTTAAATGTTTTTTCGTGCGAAAAACAGGCGTCTAGTCCTACGAAAAAAACTGGAACGCAGCCTTCACTCTCCACACCATAATAACCTCGTAAAATAAATAGACCATGTCTCTAAATTTCTCTTCAGTGTCCCATTCAGGCAACGAATTGTGTGGACAGACTTTCAGAGGAAGCTAGGGTGTCTGTGCGAGTTGCAGGAAAGGGTTATCAGATACCTCAGCTGGTCATGCAGGGCTACAATTGGTGGAAATCATGGCGTTATTTACTTATTTGATCAACTTTTCAGACTTTGCTCCTTTTCTTGTACAAACTGAGCCTTTCCCCAATGCAGGTGGACCATCTCGGCAGTGGACACCCGGCCAGTCTACAACTCTGAGCTCAACATTGTCGGTAAGTTCTCTCTGTGTTTCAGAACATTTGGGCCCCAAGGCCAAGTGGAAAGCGGTGGTGGCCATGATCAACTTCACACACCATTTCTTACGCTTGCCAAATAAATGGTTGGAGTCTCTTGGGAGTGACAGGTTTCGGTGCCGTTACAGACATGAATGCGCATTCACCATTTACTGATGAAACCTCACTTTTGTCAAAGTTTTCAGACGAAACAAACTTTCCCCGAAATCCTGTGCTGACGACCTATACTTTTAATGCAGAAATGTTTCAGTGCTAAAAATTTCAGAACACCACTCTTAGAGTAACAATCGTCACTTATTTTCCCCTGCTATACATATATATTCATGAGGCATTGTTACTTTGAATTCATGTTTTGAAGCGATTCACTGCTACCAATGAAACGTTAGGCCTAGAAGAAATGTGGTGTACAAACCTAGGGCGGTATTCTCGTGTTTTTCCGTTCTGAAAACGTCCGTATTGCGTCCGTTTTATTGCGACGTACTTCCAGTTGTAGGCGGGATTTGGGTTGACTTTTGCGCAACTGTTCTTGTAAACACATTGTAAACTACTAAACCTATTTTAAACTGTAAACAAATTGTAAGCTACTAAGCCTATTTTAAACTATCTTTTGTGTGTTTATTGTTCCGCCAGTGAACCAACCACAAGGTGACGAAAAATCGTCTGCTCCGAGAAGCTGCGGCTCAGAGCTCCGCCGTGCTGGTGTTAGCTTTTAGCGAATCAGGGCTTGCTCAAAACCGACACTTTTGAAACGGACACGAAACGGGCAAAACACGAGAATACCGCCACTGGTGCAGTGCACTTCCTCTCTGTGTGATGCCTTGAAAGTTTTAACCACCAATCTTAGCTCATTATGTCACAAATCTTGGTGAAGGAAAGGGGGTAATTTGGAATCCACCCTTTAATTGAAAATTACTCTATTGTGGCTGCATTGCATCCCCTTGTAAGAAGGGCTTAATCTTCAGCTTACAGTAGAGTTGTGTTCTCTTTACGGTCCCTTTAAAATACAAGCACTTGGGTTGCTGTGCACTGACACACAGAGAGAGCTAAGTCGTATGCTTGGCTTGTGCCTTGAGGGTTCATATTAAAACTAGTTTACAGGAGTGCCGCATTGTGCATTTTGTATTTTGTACTCGGGCACTTACCATATTTACTCGATTTATTGTGCACATTGGGCGTTTTTGACACGGGAACTTACCATATTTACTTGATTCTAAGCCGACCCCTGAGAGTCGGAAGTTGAGAAAAACAGCAAAACATTTTAGCCAACTTACAATCGAAAAAATTTAGTTTAGGTTGGGGTGAAGCAACCACAAAACTAAACCAATATTTATTATTTATTAGCCACAAACCTGCATCGGTTCACGTAACATCGTCATCGTTGCTGGCTTCGTTGTTTCAGTCCCCTTCGCAGCTAACACTCTCATAGAGTGTGCGGAGCATTCGGTGCTGCCAAGTTACAATTCGCGTTTCTGCAGTTTCTGGACAAGCCCATGGTCAAGCTATTTTGGGATGTCACTATTGAGACCCGTTCCAATCTAATACGGGTGTTTCTTTCATAAATGCTGAGTTGCCACTTTGCCGAAATTTTTGATGAGCTTTAGGCCGTCAGCACAACTTCCTTCAGAAGGCGGCGCTGTAATAACACCACTGCTGATACAGTGGCAACAAGCAGGCAAACTTGGATGGCCATGCTGATATGAAACTCCAAGCGAGCACGATCAATAAGGCGGCGAGTCGCTTGTGCTTGGTTGGCTACGGCTGTGGATACTGGTGGCTGCAATGCCCTCATTTTAGAGGGGCGTCTAGGTGGCACTGACTGCGGCCCAGTTTTCAAGTTTGAGTGTGAGCACCTGGCTCATTTGAATATAAAAAACCTCGAATTTAGGCTGACCTGACTTTTGCATTCCACTTTGTAAAAGCAGTTGAGTATTTGCTTAGACTCGAGTAAATATGGTAATCACGTGGCTCCGTACATCTCCGTATGGAAGGATGCTGACCGGGCCTCTTTGTTCGTCCCTTCTCCACAGTGGTGCCCCTGGCCGCGCTGCAGAAGCCCATCTTCTCGCTGGACGAGCACCTGTGAGTAGTCTGCTTCGATGCATGGGCCGTGGTAAAGGTGTGAGTGGCAGCCAAACTGACGCTGCACTGTTGTTGCTGTTCTGCAGGGCTCTGCAGTATGGCTCCTTTGGCAGCCTCGTTGGCCGCCTGGCATTCAGCTGTCTCCAGGAAGCAGGTAATTCCTGTCGACAACACACCCAAATTGAAGTTCCCAGCACTTCTGCCTGATGCACCTGATTGCTGTTGGCTTAGTTAAGAGCAGCTTTCATAGCATCATCTCAACACTGCTGCATTTGTGGTGTGTGGCGCAGCTGATTGCTTGCAGAACATCATCGTGATGTGCGGGCTTGCCTAAATGTGCATACATACGTACACACATGGTTTGAAAAACAGCGCAGGAAACTCCGGCAAAGTAGAAGACAACCACAAGCACCAATAACCAATTTCAGCGCTTGTGGTTGTCGTCTACTTCATTGCAAGTTTATATGTTGTTTTTTCAAGAAATAATATGTACCCAGCACACATGGCCATAGAAGAAGGATTCATTGAGGCTCAGTAAGCAGCAAATCAAGAAAATTCAATCAAGAAATCAGTAAATCAGTCAATCATTATAAGTCGGCGAGTAATATCAGTCAATCATAACTCCATTTCATGCTGAAATTCACTTCGGCCTTATGCTGTTGTTCTTCGGCCGTTAAAAGGGGACACTGGTCTTAAAGACATTTTTGATATTTTTCAACCTATGGGCTTGACATTTACACATTTAGTGTATTTTAACATCCTGAGCACTAATATGCAGTCATTTTTTGTCTATGTGGTGTAAGGTCAGAGTTATGCAACATGTTATGCCTTTCGATTTTGGGCAATTTTTTAATTATCTACCTATGAAGAACTGGAATACTTTTTATCCCTGTGTGCTCTAAAAAGACCAGGGAGTGCAACTGTACTACATAAGTAATTTTAACGTTGTTTCTGCAAACACTGTAACCCTATTAAATGTCAGGTCATGAATTACCAATGTTTTATTAAGACGGACGGCATCAAATCCTGTGCTAACAAAAAGAATTCTATATTTTTGTGGCTTTGTTGCACTGTTCAGTTCATAAGCTTTTGAATGCAGCAAGAATGATGTAAATCTGACCAGTACATCCCAAAATATTGTACCCAAAAGTTGACCTCTCGCCGGAAAAAAACTGGTTCTGAGAAAACAAGGCACAAAGTTTGGAAACATAGGCAAAAATGGTCGTTTAGGCGACTTCAAATGGTGACAGCTTTGTAAATACTTAAGGTACTGCTAAAAAATTTTGCAGGTACATTCTTTGGAACCTGCAGACTACAAAGAAAATTAATACAGGAAATTGATATTTTGGAAAATATTTGGTCCTCAAGAACAGTGTCTTCCCTTAAAAAGAGATTTGAACGTATTTGTTTTGAGTGGTTTCTGTCAAGGGAATGTTTGGGTTGATTGCGATGTATCACTCGTCACTGGATGGCAGGAGCTACCTCCAACTTTTATCTTTGGACATTTTGCACGTGACATCGAGATTAGCTGCATCGGACAATATGCGTTGTGGCGAAGGAACATTTTGAGGAAGGCTCGCAAGGCATGCTGCATTTCGCAGGTGACGATGCGAGCCTGTTCCCAGACAACGCGACGCGGGCCAGTTTGAAGACAAACCTTCGCTGCCTGGCCAACAGCTATCCAAACATGGAAAACCTGCCTCTGGTGAGTTCCTTGGGAGTCTTCTTCTGGACCACAGTGTGGCGAACGTTTAAACAACAACACTGGCAATGCACACATAAACACACACCCGCCCGCCACTTACGTCTCGACATGCACCGATCATGTGCACAAAATCAGGCCCATATTCACTAAGACTATTCACTAGAGCACCGAAATTCATGCTTACCGCTTAGTATTGCCAAGTGGGATATGTTGCTTGCAAGTGCGGGAAACTTAATCCAGCTATCCTCGTTCTAGAGCGCACTTGTTAGTGTTTTTGATGTATTTACTACCTTTTCATGTGGCACTCATTTGACATTTGTCACTTGTATGCAATGTTTTGTTTGATATGCAGTCCTTCCTATGCAGGGCTTTTTGGGCTCTTATGTTATTTCGATGAATAAATAAATAAATGGGGAAGGGGGGTGACTTGCCTTGTGTCCATAACAACCCAGGCTTCACTAAAACAAGCTGGTGGTTTCTATAAATGCTAACAGCATTTAAAAACTGCAAATGCTCTGCAATAAGAAATCTCGATGTCAGTGCCCAATTCCTTGTGCTTTGCAAAAAGTGATGCCATTATTGATAAAGGGGCCCCGCAGATGAAACACAAGTTTGGTTCATTCGAGAGATTGCCTCGTTAGAATCGTACTGACACACTTTTAATTAGGGGTGTGCGAATATCAATTTTTTAATTTCGAAGCGAATTCGAATAATAAAAACAAAGTTCGAATCGAATCGAATATTTTCCGAATATTTTTCGAATACGAATACTTATTGTTTTTTGTAAAATTAAAGTTTTCACCATTTAGAGACACAAAAACTGCAACTTTATAGCACAACAAATCATACAAAGTAAAATTAGAAATTACACAATACCATTGCACTCAACAGGTTAAGGTCTGAACTCACTAAATGTTTATATGGAGAAAGGTTAACTGCTCGACATGTTCGGGGAGCAGTGACAACCTCCTGCTCGTCACGACTCCACCAGATACCGAAAGTAGCCGCTCACTTGAGACACTAGTGGCTGGCATGCCCGAGCCCGTGCACATTGCCGCGCGCTGATACAGTAAAATCTCGATGATACTAATCTTGCAGGACTGCGAAAAATATTCGTATCATCCGAAATTCGTATGAACCGACACAAACCAAAAAATTGAGCGCTGAAAAAAGTTTTCGTTTATTTCTTCTCTTACTTTTGCGTGACGAAATTCGTGATTTTTTCTGCTTTTTTTAACCCCCATGTCGCAAAGCAGTCCTTTCTGGAGCACGTAAAGCTCCGCGCTCGTCTCCTCACTCGCTGTGCCCAAGCTCGCTACACGCCGCAGCAGTCAAGCGTGAACCGCATGGTGCGTTTTTGCACGTGATTCGCTCGCCTCGGCTCTTCGAGCGCTGTATTTTCGCGCCCGCATCAACGATTTCGCGCCCGCGGTAGCGCCTACCTCGGTCAGAAAATGACGCACGACGGGCGCGGCAGAATGGAGGAGCCTGACTACTTGCGATGAGATCGAGACAGCCGGCTTGGCTCCGCCGGAGACGGTTAGGCTTAGCACCCCGGCAAATATTTTACGGGTGCTTTCTAGCGGCGCGGGTGATGTTTTATGGTACCGTTTTCGCATGCATTATCAGCTCCTTTACCGCACAAGCAACTTCGTGTCTCCCTTGAGCCGCATTTTAAAGAGCGGTTAGAAACGGTCGCTCGAGCGCCCGCGCCATTTCGCGGCTGGAGCCGACGCCATGTTGACGCCGCCGGCCGCGCCGCGCCACGCGCAGCGTGGGGGTGGTTTCCCGGCGGTGTCAGCGCGCGTTGGGTGTGCGCAGAGCGTTTTCGCGAGCAGAAAACACCGATACAGTCTGCGAAAGCACGTACCGTTCGCCGTGTATATGCTTCGCCACTTTGCTGCTGAGACACGCTCTGAATTTTTTTTTTTTTTTTAGTTTTGGGTGGTTCAAATATTTCGAACCATAAAAGTGTCATTCGAATCGAATCGAATACCAAAAAATTCGAATCGAATATTCGAAGTTTCGAATATTCGCACACCCCTACTTTTAATGTAAACTTCGCTCAAATAAGCAACATAATTAGGGAAAAAGGGAATGGCCATACGACTCACTAGCTCATTTTCCGCACTTGAACATATGATTTCGTATGCACAGTCGTGCGATTGGCTGAGGTCGGCAAAAGCAAACGCAAGTTAGGCAGGGCTAATAAGCTTGCAGAACGAGCTATTTGCGGTTGAATATAATGCATACTCATTTTATAGCAGCAAGAATGGTGGGATGATACAATGGAAGTTACGAAAGTACATGTTAACATAGAAGTACCAGTGCGTACTGCTGTTGGTACAGTGCACACTATGCTTGTTATAGCTACACAGCAGTGCGGAGCTTTGGCATTGTCTCAGACGACACTGGCCAACTGGCGCGATTGACATTGTCTTACGTAACCCTATTTGCCGAACATAACCCATGTTTCACGAAACGATTACTGTACTCGGTTACAACTTAAAAACAGCAACTGCCGCTGTGCCTCATCACCGCAGCCGGATGTTACTCTGCACGGCGCAGGTAGTGCATTACTGGGAATATCTTGAACATGGCACGAGCCGTTTTTATGATTTTTTGGACTTAGTATGCTTATAAACTACTGCACCGATGACAAACAAACTACGTGAGAAAAAGCAGATGATATCATGCATTCATAGCAATCTCCTTTCAAAACGCCCGTTGACGTCCGGGTTCGTCTCGTAGGCGGAGCGATACCGTACGTGAGCTGTTGCCATTCTTTACTTGTTCCCGAGTATACTTACCGTAACAAAAACAAACCAGGTGCAAATGCGGTCAAAATCAAAGCAAAGGTGAATAGCGGTGTGGAGCAGTATGGTGGTGCCATCTAGGAGGACTGACGGTAAACAAGGCTCCAGAGTCCGCTGTAGACTGAACAATGCACTTGAAGTTCGCTTGAAAACCCATACATGTGAAGTCACAGCAGACGTCATGAAACACACAATTTGGCAGTAGAATAAAAAATTTAACTTAATCTGATTAATTTCTCAGTAAATAAAGCATCACTTGCTGCCGGAAAAGCACTGGGGGCTCTATAAAACACCAAATCTTTCGAATAAAACGAACTTGTATTTTGTTTGCGTAACCTTTTTAGAGTGTGTGAAGGCATCATGATTGCCTGGTCCTATTTTTGGGAAAGGGGAAGAGTCCTGGGCTCTCTCTTTGAGCTGCAAAAATTCTGCACTACGCAATAGCTGCGTCTCATCAGTGGGCTGAAAATGTATAATACTAGGACACACAGCTATGCTTTCACAACTGCCCATCCTTGCGTACATCTGCAAGTGTGCAGTGCTGCGTCGTGTTGGAGTAACGCTGTTTGAAATGGAACATCAACTCTTCTACAGGGCAAACTTTGGTTAAATGCAGAGTTAAGTTTCCTTTTTTCATTCATTTCCAGGTTACCACAGCAAAAATGCTGTAGTGGATTTGGAAAGAGGCATGTAATTCACCTGCTCATGCATTGCATTGTGGTGGATGCCTTAGCTAGTTATGTTAAGGCTAACTGTAAGCGCCAAACACGAAATAAGCATTGCCACACACTTGATGAGTATCCCTTCAAGAACAATGTTTTTGGCCACTCTTTTTTTCCACGAGCCATACGCGCTTGGAATGCCCTGCACCCCACTGTGTTGACAAAGCCGACAGTTGACAAATTTGTTATTAGAGCAAGTGAATCTGTACTGACTTTTATGTAGCCATGATTTCCTGAGTTGACGATGTTGCAAGTTTTAACTCTGTCTGTGCAATTACGTTTTGTATTTGTTTTTATTTCCTTGCCCCAGCAATTCAACCGATGTTTATATTCATGACGACTCTTTGCCTATCACTACGCCGAATTTTGCACTACGTCCGAGATATATGCTTGAAATCCCAAGTGCTTGAAACATGTATTTTTAGTCTGTGTATTGTTTGTTTTTGCAATGTGACACCACTCCTGTAATAATCCCATCATGGGATTGACAGTATCCTGAAATGAAAATACAAAAATGAAATGATATGAATGTGGGTTTTGCTCAGTTGACTTGCAACATGTGTGTCAGTACACATGCAAACAGAAATGACATTCTGTATTGTAGCAGCTTTACTGTGAACCCACACGTGTACACGTGACGAGTAATAACACCCTCCACTTGCCTTGCAGGTGAACGGTCCCTTGGTTGCACCAGAGGCCCTGGCAGATTTGGCGGGCGTCACGGCGGCCTTCAGGGTGCGTGACTCTCTCCTACGCTGTTAAAGACTACAATGCGCACGCGCGAGTTTTGAAGCGAAAGCTTTCTTAGTGGGACCAAAGGCGTCCTGTCAAAAAACTAATGCATTTCCCCATAGATCATTTGGCGAACAGAAAAGCTCTGATAATAGAGAGTTGTGCTAACCGTTTTCGACGGTCCGCTCCGGCATCGGTGGCACACTCGGAGCAACCGGAGCCAATGCCGTTCGCAGCCAAGCGTGCCACGCATGCGCGGTGGGGCTCCCGCTTGCTATCGGAGCAGAGCGTACCGTGAAAAATGCTCAGCTAAAACTCACTAATATCTCTGGGCACACGGCGCATGCATGAAACCAGGCTTCCGTGGTGTTCGGACCGTTACTTGAAAATTGTGAAAGGGAACGCTTCTAGATAAGATAATGCAAGCATCAATCATGACGGAGGAGTACAATACATACCTTTATCTCATAAACTGCGCATCGCTATAGGTTGTATTCTCTAAAGGGACATGCATGCGGACAACCATGTGTGTGCGCCGTCGCTGGTTACCTTGGGCTCCGCAAGATGGCCGTACTTGTTGTCTGTGCTAAGCATACGACGTGTGTTTGACGTTCCAACCTGCCCCCCACCCAAAGCAAAGCCTCGGCACCAGTGTCAGTGCGATTAATGACGTATCTGTTGACACCACCATTGAGAATCGGGCTGAAACGGGGTAGACGCACGCTGCTGTTTTTTTCTCTGCGAGGCGTGGACGCAGTGGCAGAAGTTGCGCCATGATTATGCCGAAGAGGCATGGACATGACTGTCTCTAGTGTTGCCAAGTGAAGACATTGACAGCTAGACTTTTCAGTTAATTCCATCCATACATTTACCTAGTTTGTAGATGCGTTTACTTAGTGCGCGAAAAATCGTCGCATGGGTTCGTTCTTCACGATCATTTGAAGGTTTGTCGAACGAGCCCTTGAACAGAAGGTTTGGCGATGAATTGGACGTAGTTTCAACGAAGGTTGGACGTACTTTTTGCGAAGCTTTTCAAGCACTTTTGACGCATTTTTGATTGAGAAAGCTTCCGTGCTTCTCTCAACCTTCTTTGGGAGTGGATGGTAAAGTTTTTTGTCTCGTGCACCACGAGTGACGTGACGTGTGTGCTTTATTCTCCTGCATTGCAAGTAACTTTTTTGGATTGTCCACTGCACGAAGTTTCTGCTAACTGGAGCGCCGAGCAATTCTCTTTGAATTTACTATTGCAAGAACTGTTTGTCTGGTGTCCTCTAAGTGCATGCAACTCTGACGTGCATCAACTGGGCTAACAAGTCCACTTCCTGCCAGAGGATCGCCGAAGGCTGTGTGCGACATTTTAGTTGAAGTTGCACCAAGTCGAAGCTGTATCGAAGTGGCAAAAAGGAGCTTATGCGTCGTTGTGTTGTGTGCAGGCATTCGAGTCGAGGTCGAGCAACGATAAACTGCCTGGCCTCGACTGGATGCCAGAGCAGCTGTTTTTCATCAGCTATGCCCAGGTGAGGAGCGACATTTCTCTCCCGTAATTTATCACCCAGAATTATCTGGCGCATTTCGAAAAGATTCGAAACGAAAAGGATGTTGCAAAAATGACGAACGCACAAGAGAATGATCAGCACTGTGTCTGTTCATCCTCTCTTTCTTGTGTGTTCATTGTTTCTGTGATGTTCATTTCTCTCAAAAACACACCCACTCGTCCAATTGCCTGTTCTGGCAAGTTACATTTCTGGTGTGTAAGATTGCATGTGTTGAGAATTAAATGCAGTGTACACGATGAAAGAAAATGTGAAGTGTCTGTGGGATTAGGTGGGCAAAGTTAAAAGTACTGTGGTGCAGAATTTAGCACGCCCAAGGACCCACAGACATACTAACTATCACAAGTAGGGTTTCCTATGAATGCATTAAAATAGGCAAGTTCCATATGATTGATTGATTGATTGTAGGGTTTAACGCGCCGACGCAACGCAGGCGATGAGGTGCGCCGTAGTGGAGGGCTTCGGATTAATTTTGACCACCTGGGGATTTTTAACGTGCACCGAAATCACGTACACACGGGCGTTTTTGCTTTTCGCCTCCATCAGAAAAGCGGCCGCCGCGGCCAGGAATCGAACCTGCGACCTCGTGCTCAGCAGCGCAACGCCTTAGCCACTGAGCCACCGCGGCGGGTGCAAGTTCCATATAAACCGGAATATAGGTCGACCCCCTACCTTGAGGTGGGGAAAGTTGACAAAAAAAATAATTCGGTAGAGAAGCGGACACGCAATGTCTATATTTATTTTTGACACCCGTCCATCACTGCCACTCACTATGCCTGCCGAAGTCACTCATCTGAGCTGTCAGAGTCGTCCGAGGATGACTGCTTCTCACTGTCATCTTCAGTGCCGTCGAGCGTGTTGCTGATGGAGCACTTCCTTAATGCTCGTGCAACCATGTCGTCGGGCAGCAACTGCCAAGAGAAGGACACCCAGCTTGAAACGGTCACGAGGGATGGTCTTCGCAGCCGGCTTGTAGGTGTCTTTTCGTTGTCGCCGGCTATCCACTCATTGTACAGTTCGCGGAGCCGGTCCACGGATGGCCTCCGCTCTAACCGGCAGCGATCGTGAGCGAAGTTCCAGAACGAAGTTTGCCACTTTGTTCTCCAACTCGGGGTGCACCGCTTGACGTCCACGGAACGATCTGTTCCGGGGCTGGCACGCGCACAGCTTAGCTTTCTGGCTTCGCCAGTACCGCGCACTTTTCTCCAAAAGGCCAAACTGGTGTTGCGCCGCCATATTCCCATTGTGCTCAGCGACTCAGCTTAAATGCAGCGGTGAACTGGCGTCGACTTCCGCCAGTCATCTAAGAGCAGACACGTACAGAAATCCATGCACGCACACACACAAGACCTGTAAAAGGCGAAAAACTAGACAAAAGCGAAAAGAAATAAAGCCCTGATAGAGCGAGAGCGCAGATCCGCTCGCTACGAAAATCCGCAAATGCTTGCACGGCAGCTTGCACTTTGTTGCCAGGCAACAATTTATATTCTGCCAATGACCGCTACATAAGACGAGGGGTGACTTTTGTGCGGATTTTTTGGGGAAAAAAACTCGACCTATATATCGGTTTATATGGTAGTGTCAGAAATACATGTGTAATCAATAGTCTGTGCTGAAGAAGGTATCTGTTTTTCAGGAATTTGACTTCATAAGAGACTGTTATTTAGAAAAAGAAAAGAAAAATGAGGCACAACCATAGCAAGCAGCGAGTGCACAGCTTTGAAACAGCAAAAAATCCACTACAAATAATTTTGAAGAAGCAAGACTAGTTTTTTTCATGTGGTTGCCTGAAAATTGTCGTACATTACATAATGCAAACTGCTTCGTTGCATAGCAGAAATACTTTTGCTTCCAAGTTGAATAGGACATTTCCGTGGCACATTTGGCTTAAAGGGGCCATCAAGACAAACCTTTGTTTAGTTTGGAAGCTTTCTAGCCTTCAGTTCCACATTCCAGCCACAAAAGACATTTTTTAACTGGAAAAAATGCGATAATTATTTAAAAGCGTTGAAATTTCACACTACAGTGACATAATGTGGGCATAGGTGTTGTAATGTGCACCAGCACTAAGAGCACACATCACTTTGTCAACTGCTCATCAGCGCTCAAGTGATGCGATCAAACAGGACTAAAGGCCCCACTATGTACTCGCCTTGTTGTCGTAGCTCGCCCCACGACGTGCCGTAGTCACGGTGCCCCACACAAGCTTTGAAAAACAAGCGGTCTATATAGTCATAACCGCTCAAAACTCGTGAACCGCTGGCGCCTGTCGTACACCTCCCTGTTGTTTAGTCCAAAGAAAACTGCGGGCACATTTGAGGCAAAATACACGTAACTAACCGGCAGCGCCCGCGTTCATTTAGATGAGAATGCGCACTGGGTTGGTTTTTACGGTAGTAAGCAGAAAAAAGTGGCAGTACAAGAAAATATGGCGCCTTCTAAACTGTGCACTAAGGCGCCGGCACGGACGGAATGAAAAGCAAGCAAAAAAAGAACGAAACTCCCACTCGCGCTGTTTCAGGCAGGCGGCGCACAAGCGCTGCGAAGGCGGGAAATTTGAACGGCGTCGGACAAACCTCCGTTGATTTCATCAAGAGAGGAGCGAGACAGGGCGGCAAAGAGTGTAGCAGTGAGCGGATAACGGCGCCATCGCACATTATGGCGAATCACTGCTCCACACTTCCGGCAGCTTTCACATTGAGTGAAATGGCTTTAATTTTTTCTTGCCGTTTAAACGCGGGTTCGTTTCTCGGCTGCGGTGGCCGCTTTTCTGATGGAGGTGAAAAGCCCAAACGCCCGTACATTCGAGATTTCAGCGCACGTTAAAGATCTCCAGGCGGTCAAAATTAATGCGGAGCCCTCCACTACGGTGCGCCTCATCGCCTGTGTAGCATTGGCGTGTTAAACCTCATAATCATCATCAATTTTTGCTTGGTGGTGGCTTAGGTCAGCAGCGGCTGCCAATCGTATAAAGAAGATTCTGTGATGTCCTAGAGAAATCGCTGGAAAGTCTCGAGGGTGTCGGCACTGCTCTGTATATTTTTTGAATGTCCAGATTATTTGTTTCAAGTTTTTAATAATACATATTGGCATCATTTTCATCAGGACAAAAGTCTTTGTAATAAGCCAAACTTGTATTTTTTCTTCGTCGCCCTTGTAAGAACGATTCAATCTGCACAGTAAAAGCAGTTTTGGTGGGGCCCCAACACTTCGAGCCCTAAAATGGAGACAGCTCTGTCCTTTTTGCTCCGCTGAACGAGAGCTGTCCACTGTGTTAGTGATGGACTGGTCAATGTGTGAGCCTTGTTGCCGCTGTTTCCTGAAGACGGTCGGTTGGCCTGCTCTCTTGCAGTCCATGTGTGAACAGCTGTCTGTGAGGCGAGCGCTCATCTGGAGAAACGTCAGCACGTCTGCACCCAAGAAGCTCAGGTGAGGGCCCTTCATCGACGTCAAAGGCGTAGGAATTTCAGGATGGCATTCATCGAAGGCATTTTGGGCCTAAATTTGAATATGGGTTCCTGTACAAGCATGTAACGTCTAAAAGCCAGCCGTTGATACCTTTGCGTAGTACATGTTGCAACCTTCGCTGCGGCGTCAACTGCTCTTCATCGGGAGGAACGTTTTCTCGTGACATCGTAGAAGTTGTAACTTTGACGAGTCTGACATTTCTGTTAAATGCCGAAAATACCAAAAAGGAACAACTACAAAAAGTGTGACAATGGTTGCCCATCACCAAGGATAAAAAGTGGCTCTGCAAAGCAGTGCGTGGGCTTCCTTATCTACAAGATGTTAACTGGGTCTGTTAACCGCATTACCACTGTGCATTGTTGGATCAAAGCCAAGAGATAAGACCCAGAAGTGTTCAGCCACTAAGGTTGGGAAAAGTAGTAACGCAGCAGATGAATGTACTGATGGGCATGTTGGTACATTTTAGCTTGAAAAAACAGTGCAGATGGGACTAAGCAAGAAGTACACAACACAGGCACTGATGAACAACTGTGCGCATTTTAATGCGTCAGGAAATTATACATGAACAAGAGAAGAAACTAAGAAAATCAAAATAAAATTTGGCATGAAATGTGGTGTTCAAAAGATATGTTGAGACAGCAACACCATTCGCCGTATGACGATTTATCGACACCTAGTCATGCCACGTATGTGGTGTAACGGACAGTTCACTGATACACATGCTCCCTTTCCTGTTGATTGCAAACGCTTTGAAGATCTCCCTCTCCCTTTCGCTTTTCATTTTTTTCTCTCGTTCATGTATATTTTCCTGCCGCATTAAAACGCGGTCAATTGTTCGTCGGCGCCTGTGTTGTGTTTCTAGCTTAGTCCCATTTTCTGCGCTGTTTTTTCAAGCTTTAAACCAAGCTACTGAGGGGGAAAAAACTTTTCTCTCCTAAACGCAGGGTGGTCCAGACCTTACAGCAGCTCCCAGAGTTCGGCCGCAGCTTCGGGTGCAGTGGCGAGCGCAACGTCTGCCACGCGTGGTGAGGTTACTCCCCGCTGGTGCATCATCATCGAGGCAGCCTCCTGCCGCAGTCTAGGAGGGCATCCAGTGGAGCAACCGGCAAGCGAGCGTCGGCCGCACAGTGGCCGTGCAGCTCCCACACTGCCATAGAGCTTTAACTGATATGTACCAGAGGGAAATCCGTCACTGCAATCGCGTGCCATCGTGGGCACTGCCATACCGGCTAGAACCGTTCCTCTCCGACTTGGCTGGGCTTGCCACGTGGCTTTTTTTCGCTCCAGAAGCCAAAGCCAACAAAAAAGCGCAAAAACATTTTTCTTGTTCGTCCCGCAGAAAGCTTGTAAAAAAATCCTTTACCAATACAGCTTTTGGAGCTTCGCTTTTCTGTTGATAAAACAACTCTAAGTAATAATTTTATAATAATAATGTAGTTTTTCTTGCAGCCATAGGCAACATTCCAGCCTGTTTACGAGCCATGCCAAGGACAAGAGGAACGCTCCTACCTGGTACACGACAGCACACTCGCTGAAGCGTGGCTTGCACTTACGCCAAATTTCCCTCTGGTATATATTATAGTATAAAACTCTATGAGAGTAGAGAGCAAGAAGAACGTCTCGAGCGGCCAGACCTTCGTTGCCGGTGGTGGTGTGGACGAGACGAGCAAGCCCCGTCACGTGAGAGCAGAGGAAGAGAGGCATCTTCTCCAACTCTCCGGCGGTTGCGGTCTAGACCGCTTCATCTGAACTGACTTTTATCCAAGGGTTAGGGGTGTGTTGTGTGTGCATGCATCTGTAGACACGTGCGGACTCGCGTAGCATGTCTTGTACAAAGATCCATTCCAAGTTGTTTCTCTTCGTTTTTGTTTTTTTTAGCATTCATGTCCACCGCGTAAGAAAGAATAAATGCTCTGTCAGTGTCCTTACTGTGCCATCTCCTTTCTGCTGGTACCAGAATGACCGGTCATCATTCTGGTACAAAGCCTATGGGTAACGGAAGAACAGCGTCTGTCACAGAAGACATCCCTGTGGGTGCCGACAGGAGTGCTCACGTGATGCCAAGCCAGCTGCTCGTTCCAGCACCATCACTCCACTATCTTGCTCTCCAAATGCCTTTGATTTGAATGTCACTTGACTCAACTGCCAACTCTACGTTGTTACTCTACATGTTCTATCGGCATTTTGCTGGTGTTCGAGTTAATGAAGCACTGCAGAAGACATTGGACACTTCCCTTTGGCGCACAAATTTTCACATCCTTATGAGCCACGCCTTTGCGTGAATGTTACAAAACAAATATTTGAAGATAAATACATACTTTCAAGTTGTTTTGGTTCACATTCACTTAAACTATGGGTGCAAGGGGCATTCTGCTTCATGCTACAGCAAGAGCAGTGTGGCCAGACGAAAAAAACACGTCGCTAGACACTAGCAATTGTCAAACTTAATTTCAGTTTAGTAGACGAGAACACCACTTTTGTTCACGCTCTTGCCTGTTAGCCGCAGGGCCTTTTTCTCCCCTGAGCTTGGCTCTGTAATTTAATTTTTACAAAAATAAAAACACCTTACAAAAACATACTTACAGAAACAAAAATTTACAAAAACAAAACAGTGGCGGCACTGTAACATGGCAAGGATGAAGCGGCTGAAAAATGTTTGTTTGAACTGAGATATTGATCCTGGTCGAGCATGAGCACGTAACACATGCAAGATTTGGTGCATCAGTGATTTTGAGTCGGTGGCAATGGTGCCTGTCATTTGGGAGCCCTTCTGCGGTAGCCCCAACCAATCAGGCAACAAAGTTGTTGGTGGCTGTTGCAAAGCACACAGAAGGAACAAGAACTGCCAACCACAAAGGGACGGGCTTCCATGCTGCATGCTGACGTCACACAGTGGTGTTGCCATCCACACATGTAAGTGGAGAATGTGGTAATCACAGTCCGACTTATTAAGGGGGGACATGGTTCTTAATAAAACACTTAAAATCTTTTAATATTTAAGTAAACTCTGTGAAACTTGCCAGTCGTGCTGCTTTTTCCCCCACTGATTGATTCACGTTCGTGCCAGCTCATTTTTGTCGTGTTTTACTGCTTGCGCCATCTACTGGAGCCTTTTGTAACTTTTGAACTTGGAACATTGTCATGAGGGGGCGCCGCGAGCAATTTGTTTTTTCACAGCATATTCTTTTTATTAGTTATCGCAAAAACCAAGCAGCCATGTATTTTTAATTAAAAAATATGCTTACAACAATGTTGACCAGTATGTGGTGTATAATGAAGACCCCAGATGGCGCCACCCTCCCTGCACGCAAGCTGTGGAATCCAAGACCCGAAATGTAAGCACGGGCAACCAGAGCGACAGAACGCGAGGCGGAAAAATGGCAGGAGAGAGAGAAACACACTCGTGCTACGTTGCACTGTTCGCATAAAATAAACCCAGTATTCGCTTAGAAGCAAGAACACTACAAAGTATGAACACTGCCACCAGATATAGTAGTTGAGAAAAGCTTTGCCTGCACAAGCATCATGCTCAAGCAATCTTTTAACTTGCTGCATGTGTGCTTGGCGTTTGCTCTCCGCCTCTCCACATCACTGCGACCGCGTTGCCACATCCCGTCCCATGCAAGCCCCGAGAAAGTTGACGCAGTTTATTGGCTTCCACTTGAACAACATACTATTAATGCCTGCACTAGATGCAACCGCACACACGCTACCACCATACTATGGTGGCACTGACACCACTCTGCAGTACTCGCGAGCACCAACACACGTATTGCCACGTTTCAGTAATAATTAAAATGAAAAGCGAACTGATTGATTGATTGATTGTAGGGTTCAATGCGCCGGCGCTACACAGGCGATGAGGCACCTTGTAGTGGAAAGCTCTGGATTAGTTTTGACCACGTGGGGACCTTTAACGTGCGCCGAAATCTCAAACACGAATGTTTTTGCTTTTCGCCTCCATCAGGAAAGCGGCCACCACGAGCGGGAATCGAACCCGCGTCCTTGGGCTCACCAGCACAACGCCTGAAAAGCGAACTGCCGACATCCTGCCGGTCACAAGGGGGCAGACATTTCCCCTCTAAATTCACACAAAGTTGACATTTGTGCTCTTGAAATCTCGTGTTTCAGATAACTTAATTAAATCACGCAAGCAGCCAAATTCACGTGGCTTCATTCACTGTTTCCGGAGCGTGGAATACTATATCACAATTGTCGCAGCAATCTCATTCCCGCCGTCCAATGCACGCAACTCACCATGAGGGGGCCGCACCACACAGGCATAGTCACAAGGGAGCAGACAGTAATTCCACGCAGTGTTGCTCGCTGCAGGGTTGAGGGAACAAGTGAATCCAGTGGATGCTCCCACACCACTGATATTGCCACAGCTTGCAAGTTATCAGCACAACACGCACGAAAATAACGAAGACAACGCGTAAATGTTGCGTGCATCCACCATCCATTGTCCAGTCAGCGTCTTCTACACGGTCGGTGCGCGGAACTTTTGCAGGACTTGAGTGGACGCTCAGACACAAGAGTTGGTCACTGGTAACTGTTCAGTGCAGTGGTGTCACTGCAGTCTTCTCAGATTATGCAGTAGCGTGAAATGTAGCTGCTGGCCAGCTCCGTGTTGCCACTGCTGAGGTAGAGCTGGCTCAAGTTGAATGCGATCTCCCGTCGCAAGTCAAATATCTCCTGCATGGAAAACCAAGACGTGTCAAAGTGCGCATGTGCTTCTCTTGTGTGCAACAGGTGGTGATGATGATTATCAGTTTATAAGGCCAGAGTGATAACGGGGGTGTTAAGGGGGACACTGCTCTTAAAACAGCCTCCATTAATTTTGAAGTAAACTCTGTAAAACTGGTCAGTCTTGATGCTTTGTTTCCCACTGATTTCAAATACTATGCCATTATTTTTTGAGCCAGTCATCTAGCTTCCAAGATTATCTGAGACAAATGGTCATTTTTGGAGGAACAATAGACAAAACAGTGTTAGCCATAAAACTGTAATCTTTATATTTTCCAATTCTATGACACCCTGGTAAGTGCAATAAGAGAGTCGGTCTTTGGTGTACTGCTTGGAACTAATTTTACAGCTCATTAAACCTTGGTGGTGCCAGTGGCAAAACCATTTGAAATGCCCATTTCAAACACCAAAGTTCAATGAGCTGACAAATTAGTTCCAAGCGGTGCATCAAAAAAACGATTCTCTTACTGCACTCAACAGGGTTTCATAGTATCGGGAAACAAAGATTACAGTTTTATGGCTAGCACTGTTTTGTATATTATTCCTCTAAAAATGACTAATTATCTCTAATTATCTCGGGAACTAGCTGAGTGACTCAAATAATAAGGGCATATTTGAAATCAGTGGGAAAAAAGCAGCAAGGCTGACAAATTTCGCAGTTTACTTCAAAATTAAACGAGGCTGTTTTAAGAGCCATGTCCCCCCTTAACTAGTAAAACCAGAAAGGTAAAAATTGGAAGGTTTAGAAGACAAGATGACTGGCTTGTAGAACCAGGTTTTGACTATGCATGGTAAGAAATGAGGTGTAAAAATTTAGTCTTGGTTGAAAACTTCAAAATGTGTTTAATAGGAAACATGGGATCACTGGCTAAAAGGTAGGATGGGTACACTGGAATCTGTAGTTCAAAAGTTCCGATTTGTGCCGTGTTGTGTCAAGTGCAAACAGGCCCAAACTTATTATTGCCTCGACTGGGTTCTAATCAGTTAGTTTTGTCATATCACTTGAATGATAATGTGCACATAACACACTGATACATATGTTTTTAGAGCGGGCTCATAATACGTCACACCTGCCTATAATATACAACAGTTCAGGCCAAAATTTGAAAGTAGTATTGCATTCTCTTGGTCAAGAAAAAAAGAACATCATTCATGAGTAGAATGGAACTGAGTGAGTTACCAAAGGCTAGCTTTTTTTTTCAAATTAGTCAAAGTTGTATATTGTCTTCATGTCCCCTCCATGGATGTGAAGCCCAGTGCTTTCCAGGACACATTTCACGAGCCAACACTCCCCGCGATCAACTGAAATTACCCACATGTGCTTGGAACGGGGCAGGTTGGGGCAAGCAATGTACAGTCGAGTCCACTTATAGCGGTACTGTTACGGCACCGTCCACTTTTGTGTGCTTTCTATGGTAAAATAAACCGCTTATTACAATGCTCCAGTGCGGCGATATCGGACATAACGAGTGAATCCTGTTACAGCATGCACCGAAAATGCGAGCTGGCACTGGCGGCAGCCTCACATCCCTTCCACTACTCAGAAAACGAGTCAACTGCGCCACTTACGACGAAGCCAGGGGAGGAGGGGAACAGTTTTCCTTCTAAACCCCCCTCCTGGTGCTGCTGCTTTGGCATCGTCCCTGCGTTCGCCTGTTGTATCACGTGCGTGCCGCTTTGAATATGACTAGGTGCCTCTTCAACTGCCCCCGTTTTTCCGCAGAAGGGACGTCAGGGGTGACGTTTTGGAAACGTCACAGTGCCTCATGAAAGAGGCAAAAGTTGCGCTGATACGTGCTGCGGACAGTGCTGACAGTGACGACCCTGACGACGCAGTTGCACAGCCTACTCAGGTAGTGTCTTCGCAGGAGGCCCAACGCATGATACAGTCCCTCAGAGACTTCGTTTCTGCCAAGGACCTCTCGCAACGTTCGCTCAACTGGTGAAACACTTATGGATGCCCTTAAAAAAGATGTGCGCCAGCTTCGCGTGCAGCAAACGAAGCTAACCGACTGTGGCTTCTTTTCTGCAAATAAGTAGCAGTACAACCTTAGTTGCATGCGAATAAAATGTTTTGAGGTCTGTCTCGTCATTTTTTTTTTCGCGCCCCGCTTATAACAATAATCGGTTACAATGATGGTAGTATTTCCTTGGCAGTTGGATATTGTTATAAGTGGACTCAACTGTACATACACAAGCACATAACATGGCATAAACAGCAAAGATGCCAGTAAAGCCTGCACGACAATAATTCAAATTTTTTATCAAAGGTTATAGTATAAGTGGTGCATGTTAAAGTAATCATCCTTCGCAGACGGCGTCACGCTGAATCCGGAACCAATCCTGTCGACTGCGCTAGTAATGACCAGGTTCGCTCAGCACCGTTGAACGGAGACGTGACGGTTAGTGTTCCATTCGCGATGAACGTAGTTTGTGTTTGGAGGCTGCCGACAACGTTAGGGAGACACCAATGCACATTTTGTCTAGTCCTCACGAACGGTTGCACCTTTATTTCTAGTTGGCACTTCCCCTTTCCAAATGGCCGATGGTGCGTCGTGGAGCTTCTAAAGCTGAGCTTTGTAACAAACAGCTATACATTCGGGTACAACGTAATTAAGAACGACAACAAAAATTGCCCCGTGCCTCGTCCCCACCACCCACTGTTCCTCTGCATGGTGCAACGAGTGCATTACCGTATTTCAAACATAAGCTCTTTCCGTAATTTTTTGGTGTCAATCCACCTATAAGTTACCACAGTGAGCACAAACAAACTATGCCAGAAAAAGCATAGAACGTTGCCCGTTAGGTGCAATCTTCTTTCAAAACTTGCGTGCATGCTAACATCTGGGTCTGTCGCTTTGGCAAACTGATACAGTACATGAGCTACTGCCATTGTTAACTTGCACCTGAGTGTAGTATAGGTGGTATTCATTGAAAAGTTTAGCTGTCAATTTCTTCGCTTGGCCACACTGAAATGGCCACGGACATGGCGCGGCTGGTGCCACTGCGGCAGCGCCCTGAAGAAAAAATAACACCGTGCGTCGTCTGCTCCGCTTCAACCCGATTCTCAACGGTGGTGTCAACAGAGTTGTTAATCGCACTCACATTGGAGTCGAGGCATTACTTTGTGTTCGGCGGGCTAGAGCTTGGAATGTCTAGCCCATATCATACGCCTAACACGGACAAGTACCGCCATCCCACGGAGCCCGACGTAACCAGTGACGGTGCACTCACATGGTTGCCGGCATGAGCGCCTCACTATTGAATACAGGCTATATGTTAGTATGAGACTCTGCGTTTGTAAGGCACAAAACGACGACGAGCGTGCCGCTCTGGTGACGTTAACGATAGCGGGCGGACAACAAGAGATACCGGCATGTTGGGAATATGATACCGGCATGTCGGGAATACGATACCGGCATGACGGGAATACGATACCGGCATGTCGGGCACGGCAGGGGGCTGCTCGAGGGCCTGCCGGTACAGCTGGGAGGCCAGGTGAGGGAGCCCCATCTGGTGCAGGGCGCGCCCCACATTGTACAGGGCCTCCTGCGTCATGAGGCCCCGCGCCTGGCGGTACTTCCCCAGAAAGGCCACCGCCTGCACCACCATCCAGTGGCGGCGCGCCGAGAACTTCTGGCACGCTATGTGCACCATGCACAGGCCCGCACACAGCAGCAGCAGGGGGTTGTCTGCCTGGTTGGGCTGCTGCAGCAGCTGCACGTACTCCGCTGTCGTGGGGAGGAAGGAGCAGGAACTTGTGTTAGGGGGACACCCAAGTGAACTTGTCAAGCTCCTGTTTTTGCTTGCACCGCGTAAACTGGCTCAAATTAACACTTTTCATTGCTTATCCGGGCGATAAGGCGGTATTTTACAAAATCCGAAAAAAGAAAAAGTACTATGTGCGGTCGGCGGCGGCCACACCAACTAAAGCAGTGACGTCCACACGAGGTGCTACGTGATTGGACGATATTCAAACCAGTTTTGATTTTGGTTCTGTGAAACAACATGCTTGGCATCCAGAGTTATCGTTGGCTGGGCATTCTCGATATCTCAGTAATCGGCATATCGCACTTCTGCCATGTTGTCGGCTGTAAAATGCCTAAGATAAGCCTCCCAGGACGGCTTGGAATGGTAGCAATCACTAGCCGAGGCCTACGCAGTGGATGAACGCCCTTTGCGTCCCCGCAGACGCTCAAACGCCATGCTCTTTTGCCCCATATTTGGAGCTTCCCTCACTCATGCCTGCATCGTAAAAAGCGTGCTCACACCAGGCCAAGGCTCTGCTGATTTTGGCCTGTGCCCACTGCCCGCAAGCAGTTGGTGCTTATGGCAACAGCGTGCCAACGAGAACTGGCTAGCACGTCAGTGTCAGCCTGCACGCGTTCTGTGAACTCACTCGCGGAGCAATGAACGTTACAGCACAAAAATGGTAAATTCAGTATAGAAAACACTGCCCAAAAACAAATAAATCAACTTAAAAAAAATAAATACAACATCCGCTATCGAATTCGAACTTGTGAATTGCAAAACAACACACCCAGGGCTCCAGGCCACTCGGCCATAAGCCAGCACTGCCAGGGGCAGAAATATCAATATATAAAGTATAGCCAGCTTACATTTTTATTTACTTTTAGCATTCCAAGCAGCTTAGATGACTATTTCTTGAATAACGCTCGCGCAGTAAGCATCCCCCAAATCCTCACAAATATATCTCATCTCTAGCGAACGGAAAAGCGTTCGCAGATGTGTGGCCGTGCTGCTGACTGCTGTGCTAGTTCACCCAGCGCCAAAAGTGCTCCCCGCACCTTGGTCTACCACTGTACGATAAAAGTTTCGGTTGATTTTAATTCCTTAGTACCTATATTAATTTCGCTGACTCTTCTCCCGCCTTCAATTGGACTTAGATTTTTCCACTGGCTTACCAGTCAGCGAAGCACCGCATGTGCGCTTGTGCGGAGCAACTTGGACTTAGAGCTTGATATAGTCTACAAACTAACAAAGCCCATACTTCTAGGCACAAACTTGCCGTGGCTTAGTGTCAACTGAGCAAACGAATTGCAACGACCCGCCGGCGGGCAGCCGACTAAATGCTGGGCTGGCTGATTGTGTCGGAGGGTCGGCCAGCCACGCAGATGCGCAGTCACGCCAAGCCACCTCGTTTTGACGTCATACGAAACGTCATAGGAAATCGGCAAGGACAATGCAGAGAGGAAGGAGAGCACTTTCAAATTGATTTTTCTACTGATTAAAGTCGCGTAAACGCAGTGAGAGTGGTCAAAACATGTCCTAGAGACTCCAGACTACAATTTGCACTAGTAATCTCACAATTTTTTCAAATCCCTTCAGTGTCCCGTTAGGCAAAAGCCTCGAGGGCCGCTTTGTGCAAAAAACAGTTGTTGTTGTTACTACCGCTATGTTGCTACACAATGCAGCAGTGAAAAAGCCTTTGATGCGTGTGGCCAAGAGAAGCCATAATGCTTTTGCCTTCAAAGCCTGTCAGCAGACTTAGGGGATCCAAGGAATTTTTAAATTAGTCAATGGCAGCTGACGGTCTGTGTACATGTACGCCGTCACATGTAGCTAGGTTTCGCAGAAACCTCGAATCTTTTCTCCTCAACACATGGCTGCGGCAACCAAACAAGCACATAGGTGCACGGGTTAATACACATCTAGTAAAACACCGTTCCAATGAAACTCGCATGTCCAGGGAGAAAATTCAGTCTCGCAAACTTCATTGCTAGGAACAGGCTAGGAGACAGGGACACAACTCTTACAATCACAGCTAAAGTTCATTCAGGAAAAAGATGCACCAAGCAGGCGCGTAGCCAGAATTTTTTCAGGAATGGGGGGGGGGGGAGGGCGCGGTCGACCAAAAGATGGGGCGGGGAAATATGTAGGCAAGGCTTTTTGCGCGTTGCTTTTCAAACGAAGCTTGAAATAACTGACTTTAACACGCGATTTGTGTATGCTGAACGCTAACAGTAAAGCCCACCTTAAGGAGCTTAGATGATGATAATGATAATGATGATGATGACCTAAATTCGCATTCGCCGGTCTGCGTGTTTCCAAATGCTTCGCTGCACAGAGCACCCATGTGACGTGTGTTTTCACTGCGTGCGGTATTCTCTTGTGTGCCTGCTAAAATGAGCCTGCCTCTGTGGCTCGGTAGCCTCGGCGTAGAGTACTCATAACTGGCACTAACGGCTTCGGTTCGAGCCCCAGTAGGTCTATCTCTTAGGTTTTTTTTTTGTTGTTGTTTTTTCATTTTGTATTTTTTTATTTAATTTTTATCTAAACTAAATCTTCGCATTTTTCTTTTGTTAATAATGGTGGTTTGGTATGTTTTAGGTCGCTTTAGATTTGCGGCCCAGCCAATGACCACGTTTAATTACCGTTCTCCATCGCCTGAACGGTCATGTAACGTGAGTGCTCTGTGCAGCGAAGCGTGTTTGTAAATACGCCGCCGGTCTATGAGTAGGCCACGGGTGGTTCGTTCGTCCGTAGAGCAGGCGGTTACGCGGGTACGTGCTTGTGAGCGTGATCATGAGCGTGCTCGTGATTGGAGCGCAGTCCCCGAAGTTTGTCAGGCGGAAGTGGAGGCCAACACTGGGTGTTTACTACAGTAAAACCTCGTTACAAGAGACACTCAAGGGAGCCGGAAAATGTGTCTCTTGTAACCAAGGTCTCTTGTATCCATAAATTCTAAAAACACTGAGGAGTTGAACTGGATCGCTTTATGAGATACCACCATCAAGGTTTGCTTGATCCCGTCAACAGAAAATTACTCAGGATGACTGAAAGAAGTCCTTCAGGGTAGTTTGCTTCTTGGAGAATGAAGACTGGAGGAGCTTTCTTCCCAACTTCTGGAGGTAGAAGACTTCATCCTGTAAGCCTTCCTGTTGCTGACAGTACTTTGTAGAGCCCTGAGGTGCTCATCAGCTTCCACTGCTGACACTTTTGGCTCCCCAATGTCCTCCTCGTCCTCTTCTTCCAGTTCACACTTGTGCCACGATCGCCTCATCCGTAAGCTCCTCAGAGCACACGAGGTCCATATCTGCAGAGACAAAATCTTGAAAGGACTCTGGAACATGCGCAGACTCTTGGATGAGGGTCCAAGCTTCACTCTCAAGGCCGTCGTCGTCGGTGTCTTCCATCTGAAGCCCCTCTTCCAGCACATCACCACATTTGAAGCCAGCTTTCGTAAAACAGTTTTTTACCACTTCACTTCTTAGCCCATTCCAGACAGCTGAAATTACCTCAACGGCAAACCTCACGTCGATGATAGTTGCACAGTCTTGCTGCATGTCGAACAGCAGGCGTTCCACCAGCCGTGTCCTGTACTGTGACTTGACAAGTGCACAACCCCTTGGTCAATAGGTTGAAGGTGAGATGTGGCGTTGAGAGGAAAAAAAATAACCTTTGTGGCTTTCAGTGCAGGGACTTTGGTGTGGCAAGAAGCATTGTCCACAAAGAGGAGCACATGGCGATTCTGAGCGTCCATCTTCTGGTCGAATTTTAACAGCCAGGAATTGAAAATGCTGGACGTCATCCATGCATTCTGGTTGGATTCGTATGTGACGGGAATGTGACGCCAGTGACTGAAACAGCGGGGTCGTTTCGACTTCCCTATCACGAGGAGACACTCCTTCTCCGTTCCCGACATGTTGCAACAAAATAGAACGCTCACCCGCTCTTTGGACCGTTTCCCGCCGTGGCACGCATCTGACTTGAATGACATAGTCTTCCCTGGCCTCATTTTGTATAATAAGCCGCTCTCGTCCGCGTTGAACACGTCATCGGGGCTGTAACCATGAAGTAGCTGAGGAAGCTTACTATCTTTCTACGAGGACACGCAGTTTAAGTCAACTGAATCGCTTTCTCCCGAGATGCACTTGAACGAGATGCCGTTGCGAGCTTTGAAGCGATCGAGCCACCCTTCACTGCACTTAAAGTCGGCACAATCGAGAAGGAACGCTAGTTGCCCGGCACGTTTCCTGAGCAGCACACCGTTCACGGGAATGTTCTTGGCAAGCGCGTCTCGCAGCCACAACAGTAAGGCTTCCTCCACCTTTGGATAGCTGGCTCCCCGAAGTCTGATTCGCTTTGCCGAGAGTCCACCGTCCTCTTGTTGCTTTAAGATTGCCTCGCGGTTTTTCATAATGGTCTTCCGGGAAAGTCCAAACTTCTCCGCAACCGTCGTTTGCTTTTGTCCGGAGTCCACATCGCTTATGATTTCAAGCTTATCCAGCAGAGAGATCTGCTTTCGCTTTGCTGTTGACATGTCGTACGCTTCACCAGTGCTGCACTGCTCGCTTGCGAAACGTAGCGCCGCACGAAAGTCAAGGCAGCGTAGCGCCTGCACGAAGGTCAAGATGGCGTCCCTTCTGCCGTTGCCGTTCCGTCCCGCGGGTCCTGCGCTACGCGAGGTTCATTTCAGCGGGGTTGCGTTCTCACGCCGTCCAACGTAATTGGCTTCAACCGCAAAAACGTCACAGATAGCTGTGTGCGCAGCCAATCAGGCGAGACTGCTTGAGAATTCGACCGTCCGGAAAACATCGGTAGAAGAGGTAAGGAGGAGGAGGGGGGGGGTGCAGGGGATGTTAACTGCCGACAGAGATGGGGCGAAGCGATAGCGCCGTGAATTATAGAAAGCCCGCGATGAGCGAGGTGCGGAATCCCATCATGACAAAGAGATTCGCTTCAAGCAGCCGGGACGGTCGCCTTCCCTCCCGCCACCGTTGGGCTGCCGACGATTCGTACAACGCACTCTCATGGAAACATGGCGACGGCTCAAGTGTCCGACTTCGACATGTGCTGTGGACGCCGAGGCGGAAATACTACTCAATCGCGCATGGTTGCAGAATCGCTGTAATTTGAAAATAGTCGCAACTAGCGTCACTATTTAGTGACTCGCAACCATGCGAGGCATGACATCTGGCTGCGGAACGGAACAGAATCGAGCCTAGGGTATGAAAATTGCTATGCGTGTGGTTTGTACTACGACGTCGGCTGCCTTGCGTGAGTGTTTTCAGGTTGTGTCTCTTATAAAAAGTGAATAATTTGCTCTAGGGAGCTGAAAATGTTGTCTTTAGTAACCGAGTGTCTCTTGTAACCATGTCTCTTGTATGCGATGTTGCTAACATGGGGAACATAGGGAGACCAACCAAACCATTTTCAAATGTCTCTAATAACCGAGTGTCCCTTGTAACCGTGTCTCTTATAACGAGGTTTTACTGTATCAAGATTCGCATGTTTTAGATTTTCCTTTAGGAAAGGGACTAATAAGTTTTCTTATCAGCTATGAAGTACAGTCGAGCACGATCTGAAGGTCATCGCGCCAGGATCAAGCGGCCACGTGTGCCACCGCCCTACGGTTTCGTTTCGGAACCATGAAAATCAAATTTCGCACTTGTCTCTCTTTTGTTGGCTGTTTCATGCTAGAACAATGGCCCACACGACTGACTTGCCACCCTTTGGGTTTCAAGCTTTATATTTGTTGTTATCAAGCACAGACTTGGTTGACTTTTATCTACGCCGACAATAACGAAACTGGCATGGAAGGTTTGCTAAAGCTGGTGCTCTGTCTGCTTAATTTCAAAGAGTAGCTTTCCCGCAACAACCTTCGAATTGCACTTGACTGTACGTACGGCACATTGGTATATTATGACGGTGAAGCTAGCGAGCGCGCGTCTTTGTCCTTAAGTAATCGCCTTTTGTTATTTTTTGCGCTAGTAATGTGAACAGTAAACTTACGCTTAGCGGAACACCTTATTGCACTGCTGTTGAATGTTGAGCTTGTTGCGACGTTTCTGAAATTTCATTCTATTTCTATCCGTTAAATCGACCAGACACGGCTTCAGTAAAATTCCGGTTAAGCAAATACACAATACTGATTCGAACCAAGAAAGAGGACAAGGGAACAATGAAATAGTGTCAAAAAGACAAAGCTCCGCAATAAAGAGAATTGTACAGTTTTGCTGATGTGGAGGAAATACAAGATGGGAAGAGCAATGCTTTTCACACAGCAGAAATTGTGTAACTGCAATAGTCAATGAAATGCGATGTCAGTAGAAAAATAAACATATCAAGGATTAATAGTTGACTGAACAAAATGCAGTGACATGCTCTGTCACTTTACACTTTCCTTGTCTTTACTTTTGTACCAGTGTAAAGACAAGGAATGACACCCTAAAGTTTAGACCACATGTATGCCTATACAGTAAAACCTCGTTATAACGAAGCTGAAGGGGGAGTCGTAATTACTTCGTTATAAACGTTAGTTCGTTATATTCAATATTCATACTATCTACCGCTAATTAACAAAGAAAAGAGGATGTACTCCCCACCGAACCTCACAGCAGCCGCCACGAGAGAAAAACAACCGTGGCGTGGATAAAAACCAGCGAAAAAAATATAAGAACAGCAAGAATCAGAACTTTATTCGCGTGAAATGGCTCTTCACTGATCGAAACAGCACATCAGCCGTTGCGGCTCACTTTGCAGAAAAGAAACACTTGATGGATTGCTGCCGCGTTTTCTTCAGATGAATGATGGCTTTTTCAGCTGCAGCCGCTATTTCGATTCCGTCCTCGCCGTCATCATGCGCGCCAAAAAAGCGGCGCAGCAGGACTGCCGCGTCCTGCGCTTGTGCGGACGTCGGTACGCCGGACTCGCCGACATTAGGCTCTGGGCTGTCGTCGCAGTCCTCATTAGGCACCCCGGTCACCTCACGTCCAATTTCCTCCTCTGTTAGCTCCTCCGTCGTTACCGCGTCAGCATCGGCACTGACGTACGTGTAGAAGGTGTCGCAGTCGGGTATGACACCGGCATGAAGAAGAGCGTCCCACGACGCCAGGGATTGGTCGCCTGCGGCACCCTCATTGACGGCAGCATCTAGATCGTCGCTGTCACCACTGCTTACGCATCTGTCATCCGATTGAAAAGCTGACACTGCTGACACTCGAATGATCGCAGGCAACACCAAAAACCGCGGTCGGCGCAGCGCCCCAAACATGCCCGGACCCCCGGACGCGGAAGAGCGGGCGGGTCCACGCGTTCAGCACGGAGGGGGAGGCCGGCAGACGCGCCAGTTCGTGCGGGTTGCCAGGCGGCTTGTTGCCATTTTAGCGCGCGGGAGTTGGCGGCGGCCCTGCGAGCGGGAGTTTTCAATTACCTCGTCCGTAATGAGACGTAACTGTCGCGCGCTATAAGACATTGATCTGTCGGTCGCAAAGCGGTCAGTAAGTGCTCGTTTTGGGGGAAAAATGGTTCGTTATACCCATTGCAAGGACATTTTAGCTTCGTTAAAACGAGGTTTTAAATACATGGGCATCTATGGGAATTTCTAGGGGAATTACGATTGCTTCGTTATATCCATTAGTTCGTTATATACCGTTTCGTTATAACGAGGTTTTACTATATGAGCTTTTCCTATTGTTCCACCATTTCCCGGCCGTGCTGTTCTGCCAGCGAAACAGCAGGACTGCTTCGATCGGCTCGCGGCAGGTTCCTGGCGCAGCTCGGTGTATCCAGCGCGAAATGCAGCCGGGCTGCATATGTTGACATTAGCATCACTAAACACCGCCGTAGGGGAAACGCTTTCCAAAGGCGCGGCACCAGACACAGCAACTCACACCGAGCGATAGAGCCGACAGCACAGACAAACGACCAGACCACCCACCGAGGGCGTGCTTGTAGGTGCCCGAGACGAGGGCGTTGTGCCCATTGAGCAGCCCCAGGGGATAGCTGTCCGGGTACTTGTAGAGCAGGCGCAGGCAGAAGCGGTTCTGCCGCATAACGGGGCTCAGGTTCACCGCCAGGCCAAACAGGTTCCACACACGCATGCGCTCGGGGTACTGCGAGGAACAGGAAGAGAGTGTAGTTGTGCAACTGCTGGAAGTTCTTTAAATTCAAAAAGTGCAGTAGTTCGTACTGCCAGTTCCCACAGCACATTTATGCACGCTTCTCCAAAAGTGGTACACCCGAAAGATGTTAGTAGTATTTACCTTCTGCCACTAACCCTCCCTGATCAGGCTGTGGAGTTAGCTGTAGCAACACAGCCACAATCCACAATTCTACACTAAGTGACACTTAGGCACGCTCCAGGCTTGTTCCCGCTGTTCAGACGTTGTCTAATAACTGGCACGAAAAACTCAATACCACGCATGACGTCGCTCAACATAAATTTTTCAACAGACTGGTACACCATCCAACCACATCAAAAATCCCGGACCATCCCCACTAACGTGAAACCTGAGGAGGAGCGAAGCATGCAGTGTATAAATGTATTCACAGATTGTAAGTCTCTCTCTTGCCACACGGAGCACGCTGATTGGGCGCCGGAGAAGCACTGGTGGGAGGAGCAATCGCGCGCTTGCTGAGGCGGTGGCGCCTCTCTTGCGTTGAACCGGATTTAAGCAATTAATTAAATGAGAGACAGACTCGCCGTAAGTTCTCTTCGTGTCACATGCCGCAGCATGCTAAGAAGAATGCTTTACAGGAGAAAACCTGGCGTTTGACACCAATTTTAAGACGGAATTTAACACATTTCTGTTGTTCATGCAATTAAATCCCGATTATTCCTGCATTTTAAATTGTTTCAATCATGTTAGCTTATTTTGAACCGGTATTATCCATTATACATTTGGTTTTTGACCATCGCTTGACAACTTGATTTACTGTGACAACAACGACAGGAGACGCCGACAGCCCGAGGCCCCAGGTGCTTTGTCCCTAACACCAGCATGACATCATGATCGCAGTTCACGAGATGGCTAGCACGTCGTGTTTTCTCTCGTTCCGAGCTTTAGAAATAAATGAAGACTTTAGGCTCAACTAAAAATTGTGAAGCAAGGGACAGGACATGTTGGAATTAACAGTTCAACGCATATCTTTAGGGCTCCTTCAGAAGCTTCCCTAACCACAAGCCTCACCTCTTCTTTCTCAAATAGATCTCGGGAATGATGTGC
The DNA here is from genome assembly GCF_048455015.1 of Haemaphysalis longicornis. Classification (NCBI taxonomy): domain Eukaryota; kingdom Metazoa; phylum Arthropoda; class Arachnida; order Ixodida; family Ixodidae; genus Haemaphysalis; species Haemaphysalis longicornis. Next base: position 151,220,709 of record NW_027526422.1, read on the forward strand.
TGGCCATGCCACTAGGCCATGCTGGCCATGCTGGCCAGCCACTAGGCACATATGTCTTTCTACCTGGCCTTACTGCAGTTTCCACGTACCATATTTACCTAATTCCAATGTGCGCCTTTTTTTTTGAAGCAAAGAGGTTTTAAAATCGGATGCCCATACATTACAATCACCACCGCTGGTTGAAACTGCCCCACAGCTGCCCATCAATGTCATGTGGCAGCTCACTCATCGCTGAAAGCCATGCTAGCAGGTTTAATCCCTCTGTGTTTCACAGGAACCATTTGCAACCAGGTGCAGTGCTGACATCACTCAATGCATATCTCGCCAAAAAATGAAAGTGGGAGCCATAAAGATGTGTGCCCTTCACCACAAGAATAGCTTTAATTAAGTGCAAGGTTATTCTATGCGTGCAAGAGAGTGCTAATAGCGATGCAGCCTGTTATCTTGGAATGCTGGAGGCTTTCACGCAACTTGGAAAGAATTGAAAAAGTCTATCTTTGGGGGCAAGTCGTTGAGCAAAGGCCGTGATGGTGTGTGAGCGGGAATGATTCAGAACCTTGCTTCGGAAGCTGGCTTGCTAGACAAGGCAGCCCGGGGTGGATCGAAAGCCTGTGATCACCGAGGTGTTCAATGTGAAGGCCCTTGACCTTGGGAGGGAATTGATCCCTCTCCAGAAGCCAATTAAAAAAAAACCTGGAAATAGGCAGCAGGATTCGTGAAGCGCAAAGGAGTTCTCGCTTAGTTGGCAGACTGGTGTGTGCCAGTAGCTGACAGAGGCTTTCAAGAAAATACTACACAGTCAGTGCAACAGTGTCTGGGTACGTCTTTGAGCAGGCCATTCTAGGATAACGTTTGGAGGCTGTATGTTGAATGGATGGCAAGATCAGGATTGAGTTTGTAGAGGTGCTGTGAAGGTAGCTATTGGAAAGAGGCATGATTGGTGCAGACATAATCATCAGAAGCTTTAAAAAAAAGCAAACAGAAAGATTGATTGATTGATTATGAGGTTTAACATGCCGACGCTACACAGGCAATGAGGCGCGTCGCAGTGGAGGGCTCAGGATTAATTTTGACCACCTGGGGATCTTTAACGTACGCCGGCAAAAAGAAAGACACGGTTATATATAACGCTCTGACACCTCACCCTCCGAGTCAGACGAGGGTAAAATGTGTGAATAGCTCATGAGGGAGCTGAACAAGATTATCAGTGATGGAAACGTCAATTCAGACTTGGACCAGAAGTGTACCGGCTTATCTAGCAAACATGAGATGTAAGTATGGTCAAGTTGTGAGAGCGGTTACTGACAACAAATAAAGTTCCTTTGCAGTTCGGGTTTATATTGACCCCGTGTGCTTGTTACAAAGGTAGTTACTGCCTGAAATAAATGTCTTGTTACATTTATGATAGCTGGCTCAAGAATGCGGACCCACAAAAAAACAGATATTGCGAAAGTTCCACGTGTAATCACTATAATGGCGTCGCAAGCAATTTTGAAAAAAATGTGCAAATGTTCTGCATTTGCACAATAATGCGAATTTTGCGAAAGTTCCACCTGTAATCATTATAATAGTGTAAATGGAAGTAATTGGCAGGACAGGATATAGAAAAACCAAAAATCTGGCTGCGAAGAACTCACACTCAAGACAAGTAGCACAACAATGCTATGCATGAGTAGACAATTCTCTGAATTTCTGCAGATTTTTTTCTTCTTATCTCCATCATATGTTTGAAGCTTGCGATAACATTGGACGCACTGCTTTCGCGACAATTAACCAAACTCGTATTTAGTCTTCAGGGCCCCCGTAAATCGAGAGGAAGTTTCAGGCGCCCACCTTGAGCACCAGCGAGCGTGCCAGGTAGAAGCTGTGCTCCTCTTGCGTGGGGTCACGGTAGTGGGCCAGGAAACTCGTGAACTCCAGCTCCTAGGACAGGCAAGGACAGGCAAGAGGGGTGGGGTGCTCACCAACACAGACTTCAAGCACACCGCTCATGGCAAAAAGAGAAGTAGTAGGATCAGACTTGCAGGGTGCAAGTAAAATAGCTTCAAACAACTTTGAGCACTTCTTGCCAGGGAAAGAAAAAGGGGTTGCTCATATGTTCACAAAGCCTTTACCACTGACTCATGAGTTAAGCATCCTTCAGCCAGGAAAAACAAAGGAACTTAATCTGAGTACATACACTCTCAGCAGCAGACAGCAAGAAACCACACCAAAAAATCGAGCGCAATCACTCTTTCTTTTCACCTATTTACTCCAGACAGTACTGCCGACACCCACACCTCTAGATCTGTGCAACATCACACTTTGTAATTTTATCCATAAAAAAAAATCTACAGCAATGCATTTTTTTTTGTTCAGGCAGCGGTGTTTAACCCTTTTAGGGTCGAATTTTTTCACCAAATGCGACCCCCCAGGGTCGATTTTTTTATTGCTGATTTAAATTCTTTGGATGAATTTATTTCAAGAAAAAATTATGGTAATTTTTTTAGGGTGACCGTAAAGTGAAAAAAAAAAATCATTTATGTTGTTACACATATGTGGTGTATTCATGAGTAACACAAGAAGAATTCTAAATAAAAACGAGAGAGTAACAAGCCGGCACCTTTTGAGTGAATCAAAATCAGATAGACATCAGTTTCGCGGCCGCGGGAAGTGCCCAGAGGACGATACCAAAACCAGCCGCTGCGCGCGCGTGCGGGTGTGCACGGCCGGATGCGGGAGTGATAGACGAGACACCACTCATAAATTACAAAAAAAAAAGAGAGAGAAAAGAGCCTCATCAGTTTCGCAGGCGACCTTGGTCTGTGGCAGGTGCAAGAAACGAGAAGCGCCCGGGCGCCAGGTGGGCGATACCCAGCGCGCCCCCTCGTTAGCAGATGAGCAAATGATAGCCGACGCACCGCTGAAGTAAATCATAAAAAAATAAAAAGAAGAGCCATCGGCGCAAGAAAAATATTTGACATATTTCAGAAGTGTGGCAGCACATGCCAAGCAAGAGAAGTTGGTGAAAAAGGCGCGCTTTTTAAAGATACAAGCAATGCCGTACATGCATGTCATTGACCGTTTTGAAAGTGTTTGCCGATGTCGTACATGTACGGCTGTGACCCTCAAAGGGTTAAAGATTTAGCCCACTTCATCATGTTTTCTAACCCATGCTTCGGACCCTGTCAAGCCGACCTTGTGAAGGCTTTTTGTCCGTGCTCCCAACATTGTGGAGAACGATGTTCAATAAACATGATTTGATTTGATTTGATTTGATTTGTTGTGGGCTGCCCTGGGCTGCCCTGCATGGCTAAATCGGTTGATGATGCACCCACTGGGGGCAGTGTGCAATCCTGTTGCTGTTTTGAATGCCACGAGCAAAACATGTCTTTTTACAGCCCACGATTTTTGCTTGAGGGGTTACTTCAAATTGTAGTTGCTGGCTTCCAAAGTTGCGAAACTATGCATGACACATGCAATTACCAAAGCAATCGCCATGAGATAGCTAAAAAAAGGGCACTATTTATAGGTGAAGTTTCTACAGGTCAGCAGGGTAAGAGGTCGGTTGGTATGTTTCACAATCGTAAAATTGGACTGAATAAAAAAGAGGTAGCAGCACGACTAAAAAATTACGCCCATCTTTCTGCGAGGGAACCCTGGTGTGATGCGACACATCGGGGTGTTCAATTGGCGTTTCCATTGGGTTGATTCTCTAAATCGGGTGAAACGTGTTGTGAACGCGTAGGATGCATTCCATCACATGCGGGTGTTCTCATACGCGGGAAGATGGGCGTAATTTTCATTCTTTTACCGAGAGAGAGAGACTGGTTGCCGTTTTTCGAGCGAGAGCGAGCGCTTGACTGAACCGCCGCAGCGCGCTACCCGCTTTATATTCACAGCACCTGAAGGAGAGGAGACAGCGGAAGAGAGTTGCGCATGCGCGCGCTTGTGGCGCCGGAGCAGACACGAGCATAGCGAAGCGCACATGCGCAGCTGTTATGCTAATGAGACGGAGTGGGAGTGTTGCATGCAGCTGTCGGAGAGAAGAACGGGAGAGAGTTGCACATGTGCAGTCAGCATGCAGACGCCGCGACGACAACAACAACGCCGATGGAGGAACATGCCCGGGAGCAAGAGATGCGTCGCACCTAAAAAGTTCCCCAATTCAAGCCATACTAAGTTATAGTAGTAGGAACAAAAAAGATAAGATTTAATACCATCGTGTGCATTACACGTTTACTGGTGAATAACACAACAGTGAAGTCGGTTTGCCAAAGTTTGTGCTTCTGGCAATACTGTGTTCGTAAAAGTCAAGTACTTGCAATTCTTTCGGGATTCATGCTGGTTTACATGACAAAAATTCAAGGGTTTTCAAGGACCTTGAAGGATCTGTGCGTGTATTCTCAAGGACCACACTGTCTGTTAGAAATCCAAGCAAGACCGATGTTCGTGGGAAGATGGAGGCTTCAAATGAGAAATAATCGAAAAATGGGAACACAGCTAGAAACAACATTTCAACAACAAGGATGCTTGCCTTCAGACAAGTCTCCTTGTTGACACTAGGCTCCAACAACATTTCCTTCTTCAGCGATATCTCATAACTGTTTCATAGAGTTACACAAATAGCAATTTCAGTGCGTTACACAATTTAAAGTTATATTCGCTAAATAACATCAACCACGCAACAAACACTCACTGAGTTCTTACAAAGCGTTGCATTGCTTTTACGCTTATTGGAAAGAAAAAGAAAAAAAATTATGAAATTCAAGGATTCTCAAGGGCCACTCAAAATTACAGGATTTCAAAGGCCTTGAAAAGAAGCTTTTCGAATTAAAGTTTTCTTTTTCAAGGTTTTCAAAGGTCCACATAAACCGTGTTCTTTGGTTTCAGCCTTAGCAGGAATCTGCCGCCTAAATTTACTTTTAAGCTCAGAACAAGAGAAGCCATGCCGTGTCCTCAGCAACTGTCTCGCGCAATGACGTCACACCAGTCTGAACTGCAGCCTGATGCTATCTCAGTCTTAAAAACTTTTGATGTTGGCCTGTCTCATTGCTAAAGCGGACTTTTTGTTGGTTCATGCCCAGCCAGCGAGTGGCTGCACACGGTCGGCTGGTCGGAGAAAACCAGTGCTCAACCGTTCGCCGTCGCTGCAAGAGTGCGCCCAGCGGAGCTCGACCAGATCTCCTGATTGGCCGTAGGAAAAAGCGCAGAGCTGGCCACAATATCATTTTAACTTCATGGCTGTTTGCGCGATCCGCCAACAGGTGCAGCGTCGCCTGCAACCGAGCTATTTTCATCATCATCATCATCACCAGCCTGTCTACGCCCACTGCAGGGCAAAGGCCGCTCCCATTAATCTCCAATTACCCCGGTCCTGCGCTAACTGTGACCAATTTTTCCCTGCAAACTTCTTAATCTCATCTGCCCACCTAACTTTCTGCCGCCCCCTGCCACGCTTGCCTTCTCTAGGGATCCACTCTGTTACCCTTAATGACCAACGGTTATCTTGCCTTCGCATTGCATGCCATGCCCACGTCTATTTCTGCTTCTTAATTTCTACTAATATGTCCTTAACACGCGTTTGTTTCCTGACCCACTCCGCTCTCTTCTTGTCCCTTAATGTTACACCGATCATCTTCCGTTCCATTGCGTGCTGAGTCGTCCTCAATTTAAGTTGAGCCCTCTTAGTGAGCCTCCAAGTTTCTGCCCCGCAGGTGAGCTATTTCAAACGTCTCTAACTAATTAACGACAGATGTCACGCGGCTACCAGTCATCTCCCACTTGGTTTGCTGGTACGTAATGTTCGAAGTAAATTTGAGCGAGGTGAATTTATAGTGCACTTGGCCTTCTGCCACATAACAGGAACAACTTTCCACGGGGGACCTTCACATGGAGCAGGCTAAATTGCCAAATTAACATACACTGGATTTGCAACTTTTAGGCAGCAAGCCATACGTCCACACTTTTGTACCTCAAGTTTTTTTTAACTTTCTTTTTCCAGATCAGATCAGCCGCAACAACATCAGAAGTAACGAAATTTCAGCGGTGAGTCAATGATGTTACCAGTCAATATTTGGAGCGTACCTTCCGTCCAGCTCTAGTCCCCGTTAAGATAAAAAAAAAAAAAAAAAAAACGACTAGTAAAATTTTGCCGAGTTAAGCACAATTTCAGTTTTGTACCCAGTTTGAACACACACTCTAATTTTATGCTTACCTTACCCTGTCAGCTCTTAACAACTTTTCTTCACCAACATGGGGTGCGAAACAGGAAGGGACAGAGATTCGTAGCCTACATCTTATCACCAACAAAATATTGACCTTTCTCATTCGTTCCCCCTGCTAAACATTTAAGGGGAGACGTGGGTCGAAAGTCGTTTTTTTTTTTTTTTTTTTTCAAATTTCACCTTTTCTGTTTTTGCTTTATCAACTTTACACATTATATTTTGACATCTGAAAATATCACATCGAAATTAGCATCAGAAGTCGGTGAAAAACGCGTCTGAGTGAGCGGCAGTGACACGCGGCATCACGAAATTTCTGCAGAACTTTGTGCTGTTCGCGTGCTTGCGGGGCCGCAAAGAGAGCTGTCCGCCATATTGCGGATGCTGCCTCGTGTAGAGTTGTCCTTACTCTCCCCGATCCTGGCTCCTGAAGTCTCGTATGTTCACGAAAAATCTAAAAAAAAAAAAAAAAAAAAGCGACAAAAACAGTCTTTTCCCGCCGTTTCAAACCACACGCCACTGATGCGGGGCCACCATTGGCTGACAGCACCCATGTTTTTTTGCCGTAGTTCGCTTCACTGTTTTCCGGAGTTATTTTCCCCTGTTTTTGTGCGATGGCAAGCCCGAAAAAGGCAATTGCCGACCACCGGAAATACAGAAGTAAGAACAAGTTCAGAGGGAAGTGGCGGAAGACGTACAAGAAAGTCACCGCCAACAAAAATGTCCCCGACGGGCCAGCAGCCGCTAGGCCTAACATCGACCATGGCAACAGCGACGACGAGATCAACGCTGCAGTGAATTCTGTGAGCACATCGCAGAAAAAGATCGCGTTGTTCGAAAATGACGTCAGGCCGAATGCCGATCGTGCCGAAAGCGTAGTGTTGTGCGAGTTGGGTGCATTGACGGCTGTCGTCGCAGGCATGGCATGCCCTGTTTGTCACGAGTGGAAACTCGCAGTGCGGGCGCCGAATAAAAACCGGAAAGGCCTTTCTGCGTTTCTGGAGCTGCACTGTGAGAATGCCGATTTGCATTTTTTGCTGGAAGTGTTTCGGGCACTTAGAATGGTCATACGACAACGAAATTTGGCACACACATTGAGGAGAGTGCGTAGAGTGCCGATATCTACTTGAATCAGCATTACCTCTCAGCCGTGAACATCTACTAATAAATTAAATCGTAGTTGAGTGGCAAAAAAAGGGTACTTTGCTACACAGATATTGTTTTCATAGTTTCAAAGTTTGAGCACAATTTCTAGCTAAATATCGGCACTCTATGGCTAATAGGAAGCAAAAGGAGCTGTTGAACAACTCTCTGCATGAACATTTAGTATGCGCGAAAGTTTCCGGAAAACTTATCAAGTTTCACCATTACTTGCAGCATAACTAACAAGCAATTGCACTTATGTAAAAACTGATTACAGATTTGGAATCAGGAGAAAAAACTACATCAGTGTTCCAATTTCTGAAGCTATAAGATGAATAACAAAAAAAAAAGTGTTTTCGAGGAGTGTCTCCCCCTTAAAGGGAGAGTGCTGAGATCAAGCAATGTGTTCAGATTTTAAAAACTTCGGTATGTCACAGCAGAAGAAAGGCTCCCATCAGAACGGGCGTCGAATTCCCCCTCCGCACGTCGCCACAACCACTACAAAGCAACGCCCACCACCCAATCATTGCCGGGAGAAAAAAATTCAATGATCAGTACCTTGGTGCGCACTGGGTCTCGGTTGAAGATGGGTGACACCAGGGCCTCGGTGGTCACCTGTTGCAGTTCTTTCAGGCGGTTTGTCTCGTACAGTGCTCGGCAGAGCTGCGCATAGTTTGAATCGAAGGTAGTAAAGGTCGGCTGAGCCATTTTGTACTACAGTGGAACCCCGTTCAATTGTTTTTCACCGGACCGGGAAAACAAAATGTAACAAAACCAGGAAAACACAGCAGTGAGGAGACCTTCGAAAACAAACGAAAACAGTGTAGCTTTGACCAGCAGCCATGTATTTCTGCAACTTTGCCCTTAGAACCTTAAAAAAAGTCAAGAATGTAGGATTTCCGCTTTTTGCGATCGCTGGAAAACACCACACGTGGCAATGCAAGCAGGCCCCTAGCTATGTCGACTCTCTTCCGCGCTAGCTACTTGTCTACTGCGTTTAGTACGTCAAGCTTTTCCTGAAGGAAAAGTGCCTCCCGTTTTCACAACACCATCGAGGCACGACAAAGTTCGCGGTTGCAACTTCAACGGTGTTTTGAAAGCTTGAAGCGCACGATGACAACGAGAGTGCGTGCTATTCTCACTGTGGGGCTTTATGGCAAACATGCACTCCAGGCATTCCGAAGTGAAACTTGCGTTGTAAGCACAGTGATGATGGTGATAACATAGAGTAACATGTTGCCATCTAGTGGTAACGAAGCGCACTAGCGTGTGGCTTCATGCAGTCGGTTCCATAGCCAAGCCTGGCCAAGGCTCGTCAAACGTCAAAATGGTGATCCACGCATGTTGCCTAGGTGGGTTCGTAGTGTCACATTGCGACGAACGATCCGGGAATGTACTCTGAGCCACAACGTAACAGTGAGGATTTTAAAGGGGCCCTGAAAGGCATTTTGAGCACACTAAATGAACTAGCGCAATCGCTAGATTGGGTCGCCAACGTCACCTGTGCCAAGTATTACTCTTTTACGCGCAGCGGAAAGATCACACTTCTGTTGCAAAGTATGTCGCTTTTTTCTCACCCTTTCCTTCGTGTTTTTGGACGCCGCCATCTTCACATGTCTACATCATCGATTCCCAGATGTTCGTCATGAGCTAGACATCCTGCTATTGGGCGGCTTTTTCACGCACTTCCGGCAAAGAGATGAGTCGTCTGCTCAGCGTCGGCTCGCCGGCTGATCTGCCAGCGGAGTGCCGGAGTGCTTTGACATTTTACGACAAACGAAACAAGTGTAAACAAACGCTTAACCGTTTGTATTGAATGCAACACGGCCATAACACGACGTGGATTTTATCTTACGTGAGTACGTACCATAAAGAAAGTCCCGTGGCACTTCTTTGGTGCAATCGCAGAGAACGCCCTGAGCCGAATGCCCGGGTTTGACGCGTACATTTTATTCAACTTCAAAACAATCCAGAGATGCGTTTCGAACGAACGCAACGTCACAACATGCGTTGCAAGTCTGAACCGCGATTGACAGACGATGAGTTGCCTCCTCCTGCCCGTCGTAGATACGGCACTCACCTCACACCCGGTTTGCGGGGACGAGCAGCAAGTCACAACTCTGGCGCGCAAGCGAGAAGGCTTTTAGCCAGGCACACTGCACATACCCCATGCGAGGTTGAGTGGTACGTCGTTCGAGAAAGATAATCCAGACCATGGGAAGCACTATCCACCCGCAGAAGTACAATGTCGCATTTCATCGCGAAACGAACGCGTCCACAACACACAGGAGGCGATGCACACACACACACACAGCTTCGGTCGCTGCATTGGCTTAGCTGCAAGCTTCGTTCGGACAATCAGCGATGCTACGACGATACAGAGCTGCGTGAGGACGACGTGCTAACCACTTCACGTATTTAAAAACACAGGGGCAAAGAACTAGGTTCATCGGAAGCAAAAAATCTTTCCTCCATTATAGTGCCTGAAATATACTGGCTAGTGTGCCGAGGGCGGGCTCCAGGCGGGCGCCGGGAGCGATGTACGCGGCCGTCTGCCGCTTGGGGCGCTGCCGTGCGGGAGTGTGCGCGTTCATCCGGCCCGAGCAGATCGCGCGGTTACCTCCGAGCTGCGTAGCAGACGGCAGCGGCAGAACTTTCCATTCCCGCTTGCGACGAAAGCGAGCGAAAGCGACGGGAATACTGTCGCGCAACCAAAATTTGTCCCGACCATTCGACAAAAACGATCGTCGCGCGACAAAGCGACGGAATTCCTGCCGCTCTCACTCGCTTTCGTCGCAAGTGCGAACGGGCCTTTATGCGCAATCTCCGCCCCACATAAAACAAGCTCTTGCTTGTCGCCTGAGCATACGGTTGATATCTGACTACGTTACACTGTGCTTGCCAGTGTATTTAAACGATGTCACTAGGTTTGAAACGTACGCGCTCGGCGTGCAGCTTTGTAAACGCAAGCGGTTTCACATACGCACGCTATTTTGCTGCTAATAGAGTTTTAGTACAGCGTTTGTGGCCTTTGCATACGCTAAACGCTAAATTTTTGCGTCCCGCTACGTGACACCGCGATGGGAGTTTTAGTAGAGCGTCTCATCAGTTTTGCGTAGCGACACACTAATGCATACGGCGCCATCTGTCAAATGTTTTCCGAAATGTCTCGCCGGCTGATCTGCTAGCGGAGTGCCGGAGTGTTTGGACATTTTACGACTATCCAAACAAGTGCAAACAAACGCTTTCCCGTCAGTGTTGAATGCAACACATGGGTGCAGCTTGTCAGAACACGGGTTCTCGCTGATCGAGTGCAGCGTTGGTTTGCTCTTCGCCTTCACGTTCATCGCCGCTGATAAAGCGATCCGATCCGGCGCGTTTTGTGCACGGGTTCTGTGTCGGTTGAAAATGTCTTTTTTCACATGCCGCCGGTAGTAGGAATTACAACCACCGCAAAATAACACCCGGCACCAGCGGGGCCACATCTGAGACCGCGCTTTTCGGATAAACAGTGCGCGGTGCACCAAAGGGAACGAGCGCACGATTCTCCCCACGCGGCTGCGAGTTCGCCGCCGATACCAACTGCAGCCCTGCAGCTACGTACACCGCGAAAGGGCAAGGCCAGGCCGCATACATGCGGCCAGGTCATTCGTTCGCTTTTCCAGCCTGTGTTCATGGTGTCTACAGAGATGAAAAAGCCGAAAGAGCTGGCCCGTAGCAGACGGCAGTCTGTGGGAGCGCAATAGCGGAAGTACGTCACCGCTGAGGAGCGGAGCATCATGGGAGGGGAGGCCAACAGCGAAGAAACAGTTGAAAGGAGGAGGAAATACGGCGCGACGATAATTCGCGGTTTTTGATTTACGATTTCTCAGCTAATACTCATCGCTTTAACAAAATTCTTGCAGGAGGAGATTGCTAATACATTGCTTTATTTGGTTACATGTACATCCATGCATCGGCGGAAGGCATTTCAGGACCCCTTTAATACACGGGGCTCTGTGAGCTGCGCCGGGACTAGACAAAAGCAAGGTAGCAGCCGGAAAAACGCAGCATTGAGGAATGTATGAGCAGGGTTCTACTGTATTTCCCTCAAAACACAGCATGGAGAAGGAAAAAACAAGTCAAACCGCGAGAAGTCAAAATCTGCACTCAAGCGACACCTAGAGAGGTGCGGCCATAGTGGAGGGCTCCTGGTTAAGGGGGCACACTGGTCTTTGAAACTTTTTTTTTTGTTTTCCAACCAATCTTCATGAAACTTTATGGGCTTGTTCAGATTTTTTAGCTGATTTCAAATATCGAATTAGTAACACATTTAGTTTTCGAGATAATTAGAAATCTTTCTTGATTGTTCTTGAGAACAATGGAAAAAAAACTAATCAATAAAAAATTACAAGCAAGGCATGAATAGATACTAGAAGTTGTGTAGAAGGTTGTATGGGAAGCAGTTTTTTTGTTTTACAATCACATACAAGTTTCCACCAATTCTTACTTTTAGGTTCGAAGTACTGCTGCTAACCAATTAAAAATAATGCTAATTAAACAATTACTGAAGCACAAAATGCAAAATCTGCTTCCCATACCACATGGTTTAAACATTCAGCTTCCTGCTGAAAGAAAAATTATCATTCTAGCTGCACTACGTGCTGAGGTATGCCTCTCGAGAAGTTCCTATACGTCAAAAATATGCATTTTGAGAAAATGGCAAAAAACGTAGCGGTGCTATGTTTAATGCAAACAGCAGAAGGTGGAGTACTTTTTTTGCACGAAACAACTAGTAGGCCCCCGCAGCATAGTCATCTTAACTGCTGGCACCACCCAGGTGCCTCTTCTTGAGGGTCCGCTGCACATTTTCTGCGGATGTCCGCCTGCGGGAAGAGTCCTTGGTTCGCCGGCGGTCCTTTTCGGCCATGCGTGTGCTGCTTAGTGCGCCAACGGTCATGTTGAGCTCCTGCAGGATCTTTGATGATGCCAACTGGCTTCCGGCATTGAATCGCATCACAGCCTCTGCGACCGCAGCTTCCACACTGTGAAGCGATGCGTGGCGCTCCTTGGGAGCCAGCGACCATATCACTGAGTGAAGACTCTCATTGCTGTTTTGCGTCTTGCCGCGCTGGCACCGCTCAAGCAGCTTGTGGTCCGCCAGCCGTTCATACACAGGAAGCAAGGCCTCGCAGACGTGGGGGGGCAGGTTGTAGCGGTGCTTGGGGGCTGGCTCCCCTTTGGCCTTGGCAGCGTTATGGCGGCACCACGAGTCAGGACCAGTGGGGCAGAGGCTGTGGTTCGACACTGCATCATTGGATGTCACGTGATAGCACGTGGCCATCACAGCCTTGTGCATGGCTGGCACGTCCCCTTCGTGGGACTTGATAGCCCAGCCATAGTAGGAGATCAGTTTGTTGATCAGGTCGCCAGTCAGCCGCCCCCTACCACTGAGGCTCTCTGAGCCAGCTGGCCTCTGCTTTGGGAGGTTGCGCAGTTGAGTGCCCATTCTCTTCTGCACGTGGTTCACGCACTCCTCTTTGAGGAACTTAATGAAGCCATAAACATCTGCATCCCTCAAAGCGAGGTAGGTGCGGCAGTCACCATCCGAAACCACTGTGGTGTATCTGAGCTTATGACGCTCCCACGACCTCTGAAAGAGAATGAGGGCAGCCTCCACTTCCATTTCCCCAGCTTTTTTGGTGGTGTTTCTCTGGCAGAGGTGCTTCGCCTTCCACTCTTCGTAGGCAGGGTCACTCTCTTTGGGCGCCCGCTCGCAGCCGGCGCAAAAATTGGAGAGCACGAAATAATCGAGCACGAGCCCCGTGAATAACTCGATGACCGTGCCAACTCCGATGTGCGACGAGTGTCCCCTCGTCATCCAGGAGCCGTCGTACGACACGGCGATGTTGCCCGGGTTTGCAAGGTCGAGCTCAGCGTACAGTTGCCGAACTGATCGTGCGCAATCTGCAGTCACCTTCTGCGATGCGCAAACAGCTGCGGGCGTCAGTTTAGTCTTCACGTAGCTCTGCCAAGTTTTGTTGTGCAGGCCGCGCGAAGAAATGTTCATCGACGAAAACACGTTGAACGCCGTTTGCTGCTTTCCAGTCGACTGCATGGTGCGCGCGCCCAAAACATTGATGGCAAACGGCTTCGCCTTGCTCTCGCCGTCAACACGCGGCAAGCTCCACGCCGTCAACACGTCGCCGCAGTTCGCGCACTTGAGCACTAGCTTTACGGCGAGGCCGTACTCCCTGTCCTCCTTGCCGATTTCCACATCATTGGAGCACAACTTGCATTTCACTGCGCGCATCAGTTCGTTCAGCTGGGTCAAACTGACGATCACGAACCTTGTTTCCTCCAGCGGCGTGGCTGCGGCATTGTCAGGGTCGCCCAACAGGCTGCACTTCCGTTGTGTAGCTCCAGTTGAAGAAAGCTCGTGCAGCTTGTTTTCCGCGTTTTGACGCACCTCTGCCACTTGTAACGGGTGCAACATTGCTGTATTAAGACGGATGCGGCCGCTGCCGGAGGTGTTCTGAGCGGTCGGTGGAGGCGCTAGGCCTACGTTGACAAGCGCATCGTCGCCAACCACGGAAGGTCGGTCGCTATCTCCTTCATCGCTCCTCACTGGTGTGGAGCGGCCTCTGAGATTCTCGAGGTTGGATTTCTTTCTCTTTTTGCCATACGGGTTCTTCGTGCGGGATTTTCTTCCGGCCTTCCACATCGCAAACGTCGTAGTCAGAGCCCGAGCAATATGGCGCCTGATTGCGCCGACAACGGCATGGAGCAGACGACAGACGCTGCCTTCGGCCAATCGCATCGCGCTGTCTAGTCACGTGCGCTCGCCGGCGAATAGGAACACGCATTTTTGCTTTTTTTGGCGCGTGTTTCCCACTCTACGACTGAGCGGGTAGGAACCGCAGTGGCGGGAAATTGAAGACCGAAGTTCGCTCTTTCAAATGAGACCGAGATCGCTGCGATACCGCGCGTTGCGCAGCAGTGAGGAATTATAGAAAAATACAGTTAAACCTCGATATAACGAAGTCGTACTTGGGGCCGCAAATTTCGTTAAATCGAGAATTTCGTAAAATCGAGGTTTCGATTTTACAGTTCATTTAACCAGTTATTGGGGTTTTAACACTTTGGCCCTGGCCAGGCAACAACTGCTATGTAGTTACCTCTCCAATTAAAGCGAAATTTGTACTAAAAGTGGCCGCGAAAATTGTGTGAATTAAGAGTTTCAACACTTGGGCAATGGAATTCGGATAGCCGACGGTAGTTCATGTGTCATCGTAAAACCGGTGCTTTTTCCGCAACGCCTCATTAAATATGATAGCAGACTAGGTTTCCACTTTTTGTTTTTTCATTTCGGTCACTCCTAAATGCCGCTGTTATAGTCAATTGAACCCGCGCCCGCGTCCATGTCCCGTGAACTTCACCCCGCCGAGGTGCTCGTTCGAAGTTACGCCTCTTTTCGTCTATTCAGTGGTAGGCTTAGGGGCCTAGGCGCGGCGGGCCAACAACAGCGGAAGGCTGCTATGAAACTTTCGAAAGACTTTTTTCATGTACAAAGGCTCTGCAGTATAGGCGCGTGATGCAACCACAACACTCGAGATAAAGCCATGATTGCGAGATCAGCGGAGTACACGCGGACCGCTTCACTGTGTGGAGCAGCGCTTACGTGCTCCGGAAAGCGGAAAGCTTACATTAAATAAAATTCTTCCGGCCAAATTCGATTAAGCAATTACTTTTATGCCCACTGAGCCCTTACGAAACTGATTTCTCCGCACCGCAGCTGTCTAATGAACGCTGGTGAAACGAAGATGACCACGTTCAAAGAAAGCAATTTATTGCCACCAGCACTCGATGTTCAAGCCGTAGTGAAGAAGTCCGTAAGCAGTGCTTGGCGTTTCTTGACCAGGGCGGGCTTTACGTGACGGTCGTATGCTGACAGCGCTAACAAGGTCTTAACATTCGTGTGCACCTGCGTGCCTCCGCAGAACATCGATGGCATCCATCACACTTCGGTGGCTGTCAGTTTCACCGAACTTCCTCAGGCTCTTGTTCGGAACACTTTTCTTTCTCTTGGAGTGCTCATGCTGCTTACAAAACTCACCTAATGATGCACGAACAAAATATTAATTTGGTTATCAGCGAGCACAACCTAGAGCAGCAGCACCGTGAGCAATGACGCGTTGAAAAAAAAAGCTTGAAATAGGCTTCGGTAGCCTAAGCATAGAGGGCGCTGGCGTAGGCAACGATGGAGACGTCAAAATAGTGGCCGCACTATTAAACCGTCTATGACCGCTAGCGGTTTGTGCAGCTTCGTTCTTCGCTTTTAATTGTTGTTAACCGTAGATTTCACCGCTTTTCTTTCATTTGAGCCTTCAAGAGTCAATTTGAGCACTGAATTTTTTCAATGTAGGGCCTGAGAGGCAAAATAAAACGTGCCTCGACCGGAATTTCGTTCTTCCTTTCTTGCCGTGACTTCGTTAAATCGAAAGCGCCGCACAAAATTACTTCGTAAAATCGAGACAAAAATACATGCATTTAGCAAAATTTTGTTAGAAAACTTGAAAAAATTCGTTATATCGCGAATTTCGTTAAATCGAGGTTCGTTATATCGAGGTTCAACTGTAGTTATTTTGGCGTCGGAATCTCGAAGAATCGGCCTTGTAGGGCTTTTATAAGTTGCTGTTACTGCTCAAGTACCGACTTTTCGGAGGAAAAACTTCGCAAACCGGGAGAAAAAGACCTCAACATTTCAAAAATGATGCTTATGAAAAGTGCATTTTTTGGCACTTTTTCGGTCCCAAAGACCTGTGTGCCCCCTTAATTTCAACTACTTGGGAACCTCCAACATGTGCCGAAATCTCAACACACAGGCGTTTCCACTTTTTGCACCCACCACAAGAACAGACACTGCAGCTGGGATTAAACACGCATGTTTCAGCTCAGCAGCGTAATTCCCCAGCCACTGAACTAGTGCGGCGGGTGGGGGCAGTGAAAACATTTGTTAGAATAAAGGGGATGGGGAAGGGGGGAGGAGGGAGAATGAGCCGTGGGTGGCTACCCTTGCACGGTTGGCCTTGGCAGCCGTCCTGGCTTAAGAGATCAGGAGCCCCCGGTCTTCAAGCCAGCTGCTGCACCGCAACCTCTCCCACTGATAGAGAGGGGAGGGACAAAGCAGTACGAGGTGGGGTGTTGCATTAGGGGTATCGGGGCAGTGAGGGCAGTCGTAGGGGTAGCTAGTTGGTGAGATTCTACGGAGTTGAGGGTAATGGCAGCATAAAACCTCGTTACAAGACACACCCAAGGGACTCAAGAATCATGTCTCTTGTAACCAAGGTCTCTTGTATGCAATGTTGCTAGCATGGTGAACATAGGAAAATTGACCAAACCACTTTCATTCAAATGTCTCTCATAACCAAGTGTCTCTTGTAACGAGGTTTCACAGTAGGTGCGGTTTTGCAGTCGGTGGCAGATGTCCACCGTGAAAAAAGAGGGGTTGGGAGGGGGAAAGGTGAGGTGGGAGGCTCTGTAGCAGTGGAGGATATCGGTCCACGTCTGGGGGAGGCGGTGGAGGATCAAAGGGTTGCAGTCTTCCTCTTCCGGAAATGCCTGGTGGATGAGGTTGCGGGTAGTGGCATGTGCCACCTCATTCCTAGGAAGGGATCTATGGGCAGGGATCCATACGATGCGAGTCTGGGGTGGTTCAGGCCATCAAGAGAGTATGGTGGCTGCGAGAGTGGCCATACTTCCTGATGCAAAGCGCCGAGAAGCTGCTTGCGAGTCTCTGAGTGCGGTAATGTAGGAAAAAGGGGTGCGTGTTATTGCCAGAGCAATGGCTGCTTCTTCCACTGTGGTGATGGAGGTGGCGGGGAAGGTTGCCATAGTGAGAGTTGCGCCACATTGTTGTGGTGCAACTACCCTATATTATTCATGCTATTCATTCATGTTTTTCATTGTGTGCTACCCTAAGTTATTCATGCTTGAAAACTACACCCAGGACGAAAGAGGCTGCTTTGACCGTGGCTGTGGGTTCACATGGCCTGTTAGTAAATCATCCAAGCGAGGCTTCGGATGCTGCTACCATTGTAACATGCTGACACTACGGAAAAAAAAAAGAAAAAAAAAGAACCATTTACGTTGATGTTTGGGTTTAGCTAAATATTCGCGTGTACTACACAAGTATTTGGCCTTGCGTTCACTTCCAGACAAGCTGCGCTAGAGGACGAATCACGCCCCTGTTACTCATTAATGAAACTGGAAGCATAGGCACAGCAGTCTGCTTTTTCCCTGTTTCCATTTATTGTTAAGGGGGGGGAGGTGGGGATCAGAGCAAACTTTCTTATTTCTTGGGGTAATGAAATAAATGAAATTGCACTAAGGTAATGAAATTTGGTAGGCACCTTGGAAAGCACTCTAAATGATAAAATTTAAATTTTCATAAGGATACCTTCAGTAGTTTTTGTGTTACGGATATTTACATGTTGCCCGCTCGTGGAAAGCCTAGTGAAGTGACGAAACATGATAGGAAGTTCTGAATACTCTCTGAAGAGTGCCAGCACTGAGGATGGGAAAAAAAAAAATATCCGCCATTCAATTTGCTACTTGAAGCTCAGATTTATTTAAACATGTGCATTTGATACGATCGTACAATTTCCCCACTCAAGCATTAGCCCCAATATGCATATGCCTGTGTGTACGCACGTGTCCTCTGCGCCAACACGCTGCCTCGAACGAGGCAGCATTTCAGGCGTCACGTATCGTGTCCCACCATAAATGCAAGAAAAGGGGCAGGCCAAGTGAAGGAAGAAGACCCACCTCCCGGTAGCAGTCCCACAGGTCGTCCACCGAGACGCCGTTCTCTGCCGTCAGCCAATCTGCAGCAAGGAGGGGAGGAGAGGCGCTTAGCTCACATCGGCTGGCCTGGGCACCTGCGAGAGGCACCCTGCGTGCCAACTCACTGAGGGGGGTGAAGCCTCGCTTTTGGTGCAGTTCCCGGAGGGCCTCCATGCGCCCACGGTAGCTACTCGTCGAGTACATGGCTGCATAAGAAGATAGCGCCAACGGGGGAAAAAAAAATATTCAAATAGCCATTCCACGCCAAAGCTATGCTACAAGTGCTACAACATGCACTTTTAGCGGGGGACTGAGGATTAATTTACAACATCAAAACACATTAACGTTGTGGGACGGGATGCAAGAAAGAAATACACGGTATGAGGTATGAATGCTAGCGTACGTGTAATTTCTTTCTCGTGTCCTGCCCTACAGTGCCAATGCAATGTCCTCAGTATCAAATAACCAACTAGCCCTACTTTCCGTCCTTAATTAGAACATCAGAGGGATCTTTCACAAGCACCCAAGTACTGTGCACGAGGGTGCCGGCACTTTTACTCACCACCACCACAGCGGGGAGCCCAACCCTTGAACGCACACTACGTAGTGCAATACACGTACAATGAACTGAGCTTGCCTGAGAAGCAAACTCTCCAGGCATGAGGGAACACTCCAGTGTTACCAATGACTGTCCCATAGTTACAAAAAAAAAAAAAAAACTGTCTAGAACTGAGCTCACTGAATGCGGCAGCAGTGCGTGTGATAATAGATTTTGGCCTGTGAAACAGACAGGAAAATGAAAACTGGCCGCAAACAAAACAAAACAAAAAAAACTTTTTTGTTTTGTAAAACGACAAAAATTTTTTTTAACCTGTCATTAAAATGCACGTAAAACTTTGACCTGACTGCCATTGCAGTAAGAAATGTTATTCAGTGAAAGTACCATCCTTTTACTTATAATTTTCAAACATCCCAAATAAAATGTTAAATAAATGTAGCGGGAAAAGTGAACTTTGAGTCAAATTCACCAGCAAACACTACTCGCTAAACACCCAAGGATTCGCATGCCTCTAGATTACCACATTTTTCTCATTCTAACCACTTCCACACCCGTGATTCTAAACACTGTCTCTTGCAAAGACTAATTCCAAATAAAATTATATTTCAAGGAGGACAAGCTCCAAATCTATGCACTCTTCCCCCCCCCCCTTTATCAACAAAGAAAGAAGAATTAGGAGTGCTTATAACTGATGTTGAATTCCAATGGCAGATCCGAAGCGGTCACCATGCTCCACCGCGGAGTGCGCCAACTCCGCGAAGAGCAGGTACTCCGAAGCTGCCTTTGGAATGCAGCCACTCCTGCCGCTGCAAAGTGCCGAACCCCATTTTCCCGAAGTCGTCTGGTTCCCACGGGCGTGTTCATCTCGCGCTGCACGGCTACAGGAGGCAGAGAAGGCCAGCACTGGCCGGAAGCGCAGACGGCAGCGATGCTGGCGACGTCACGCGGAAAAAGTAGGCGCCCTAGTGAGTTCCGGCCGACTCCGCCGATTTCGGCGGAGCAACTTTTCTTGCTCCACGGAGCGATCTCGGCTGCGACGACGCTCCCGACCTGCCATTGGAACGCGTCTGCTCCACACAGAGCAGAAAAGTTGCTCCGAAAGTGCTCCAGATCTGCTATTGGAATTCAACATGACTTACATGAGAAAGTGCAGTAATTTTTGCACTGGGCATCACAAAAATTTAGAACACAGTTGGCATGCTTCAAGTGTTGTGATTCCCTTGCAGTAGTTGTACGCATTTCTTACTTTGTCAGGGTCGATACCGTATGTCTGGTCTTACAGAGCATGCCTCATCATGAAATTGAAGGTAGAGAGTGTGTTTCGACATTTCCTCCATTAGTGTTTAGTACTACTATTCAGAAAGAATTCGACACTATTTCAGACAGCCAAATCTCATAGATATCTTAACACAATAACTGACACTCAGTGTCATAGAAACAGTGATGTAATTTCGATTACTTTATACAGAAAGCCACCCAGTCCCACAAGGCACTTCGTGTGTTAAGTAGTCCCTCAAAAATTTAAAAAGAGACAGATGCATGTGACTGGGCAGCATGTGACAAGGGTATCTGTGGTGCAGATGTTACAAGCTTTCTCCGCTCGCATCAGACTATACTCAGTAGTAGTACCCTGTAGTTCCACGCCCACCCCAGCTTCACTGCACACCACTGTCACAGATGACGGCATCCCTAGTGTGTTGACGTGATGTCACAGCTGGACCCTGGATCTTAACCCCTTTGTCAAGACCCCCAGCTATCCCCACTTTCAATCTACGCAACTCCACAAAGGTCACTAGATGGACAGCACTATGTCGGATACAGGCATACGGCCCGAGAAATGTAGGTTGCATGCTCGTCAGCAGCAAAACACATTGTTGGCTTTGATACCCAGTTGGCTCTGCTAAAAAGTTGCTTACCAACACCAGCAACGGATATTATGAACCTACAGCTCTGCCGAGAAACACCTCGTAAAAAGTGTGAATGAGGGAGTAAAACTGTGAGCAAGGGAGTAAAACTGTGAGTGAGGGAGTAAAAGTGTGAGCGAAGGAGTAAAAGTGCGAGTGAGAGAGTAAAAGTGCGACTGATGGAGTAAAACTAAGCGAGGGAGCAAAGTAGGGAGTAAAAGTAAGCGAGGGAGTAAAAGTGTGAACGAAGGAGAAAAAGTGCGAGTGAGAGAGTAAATGTGAGAGAGAAAGTGATTGAGGGAGTAAAACTGTAAGCGAGGGAGTAAAAGTTTGAGTGAGGGAGTAAAAGTAAGCGAGAGAGTAAAAGTGCGAGCAAGAGACTAAAAATGTGAGCGAGGGAGTAAAAGTGTGAGCAAGGGAGTAAATGTGTAAGTGAATAAGTAAAAGTGAGTGTGGGAGTAAAAGTGAGAATGTGCGAGTAAAAGTGTGAGTGAGGGAGTAAAAGTTGGAGTGAGGATGCGAGTACGTCCCCTCCTTGCTGCAGTGAGAGAAGTCAGGCACTGACCGGTATACTCGGCGGGGCTCTGGACGGCCGGGCAGTGTGCCTGCAGCAGCACTCTGGCCGACTCGATGAAGGGCTCCCTGCGGCCCGACTGGAGCAGCAGCTGCGCCCGACGAAGCAGCACCTGCGCTGCCTCCTGCTGCTGCTCCTGCATCATTGCACAAGAGGAGCCCATTGCGATTTCCGTGCACCGTAGCCTCACACAATGCATAAAATACGGACAATTACAGAAAGACGTATTGGGCCTATGTGCCTGTCCCCATTACATCTTTCTGTGGTTGTCCATATTTTCTGCGCTATACGAAGCTACGGATCACCGACCCCAACAAGCCCAAACCCACACTCTGCGAAGCTATACTTCTGCGCAACCTGTCACGCAACCAACGACACTACAACAACATCCCAATGGATTTGAGCGATCGGCAGTGTGCCGTCTCGACCATCTTTTCACCGGGAGGCTAGGCTGATACTAAGTGCAAGCTGCCACTGTGGATGTTCTCAGCATCTTCAACAACACAGTTCAAAACAACAAAATAGAGGGGAAGAATAAAAACTACGAGCACTCAAACACAGATAACAGCGTCGTCGTCATTCCCTTCCTGTGTTGTGTTGTGTTGCACAATGTTTTCAAAGATGATCGTTGCAAAGCTTGCCTAAATATCCACCCTACTGCCACCAATTTATATACATACCAGCTGTCTCTGCTGTGGAGGTACACCACTGCGGGGACAAGGCAAGACTGTCATCAGGGGGAAACATCTGCTTAATATGCGAAACCCTCACAAACTAATTGCAGCAGCACCCAGAGTTTTAGTAAGGGAGTTTGCGAGCCAACTGCGACAATTCCACAGTCACCTACTAACCGTTCTTCACGCGCTGGCCGGGGTCACGCCCATGTAAGGCTTGCCTCAAGTGCAGAAGCAATCCACTTAGTCTTTGAATTACAACTTAGGGGTGGTGGTGGGAGCTTCAAAGGAGAGAAGTTTACTGAGTGTGCAAACAAAAAAACTGAGGGCCGATCTGTGATGAAGATTTGTTCTAGGTGCACAAGCAAATCTCATTTGGTTCCTTTGAGTCATTGAACAGGTTCACATGTGTCTCGCTTGTACTTTTTAATGTGGGTGTATCAGACTCGGCATAAACTTCAGCTTATCCAACACCACCCAATATACTACACCTTCGTGGGTATGTGACACTCTGTGGCTGTGTTAACACTGCACTAGACTTAAAACTACACGCACATATTTCTTGTGGTTGACCCTTCTAATAATTGCACCCTACATTATTTAGATTAAGTGACTGATTGAACTTGCTGACTCACTGAAGTTATTGAGTTGATTAGGCACTTAATAAAGTGTGGCCCAATATACCCCAATACAACCCCAGAAATATGTGGAACATTGGGCTTTACAGTGCATGTACAGATTTCTTGTGGTGAACCCTCCAAATGTTCATGCACTAAAAACGCAACACAAAGCTCATTGCCCAACTTGCATGAACGCCGATTTCCTACAACCAGCGCATGCTGAAAACTGCTGTGTAGGAAGGAAGTAACAAAACCCAAGGCTGCAGCTTCTGTTGAAGCGCACAAAAAACAAAAGCAAAATAATACTACATTGTTGGGCCAGTTGGGCACCATTGGTGGGCAACAACTTACATTCCAGTATGCAGAGTTGCTGCATGATGGGCTTCTTTGCTTATTAAAGTACTCCTAGAATCAGGCTTACCTTTAAATACAAGTGCATTGATGGGGAGACATTTTTCTGGGGTTATATAAAACTTATTATACCAAAATGTAGGGGCCCTAGAACATCGGTTTACTTCCTTATGAATTTTTTCCATACGCTGAAAATTGTTGACCTGCAATCGGTCTGACCTTCTCTGGCTTTCCATTTCTGGATCCCAGCGGGCTGCCAGATATGAGAGCCAGCCGGTCTCTTTTCTAGGACAGCTCATACATCTCTTTTGAGTCAGCGCTGGACTGCCTTTGATTTCTTAGGGGTGCATATCTCTGCCACCCAGCAAGCTCCCAGAACTGTCACAACATTCTTGGTCTGGCAGCCAACTGGCCCGGACCTGATAAATCAGGTTCAGGCCAACTGTGGCATTGTTGTTGTTTGAGCACTTGCCCTGCTGCCCTGTCCTGTCCTGTCGGCACTTATTGGCACTTGTCCTGTTGGAAGTTCTGGAGGAAGCTTGATTTTGATTGATTGTAGGGTTTAATGCTCCGAGACAACGCAGACGATGAGGCACGCCGTAGTGGAGGGTTCCGGAACCACCTGGGGATCTTTAACGTTTGTCGAAATCTCGAACACTTGGGCATTTTCGCTTTTCGCCTTTATCAGAAAAGCGGCCGCCGTGGCCGAGAATCGAACCCGCGCCCTTGTGGAGCAAGCTCCCACAACTGCCACGATGCTCTTGGTCTGGCAGACAGCCGGCTGCCTGAATGCCAAAAATCGCAGAAGCCTACTGTTGCATGTGTTGCATGCTGTTGCAGTTGTTTAACCGCTTGTCCTGTTGTCCTCCTTCCTCGTCACGTTCTTGGTGCTGTAATTTTCTACGACAAAAAAGGGCCGGAGAGGCACTCACGCTGGTGTCAGCCGGCAGGGTGGGGAACGGCTGGTGGCCCCCGTCGCCATCGGCGGGCTGGTCGAGGCAGGCGATGGCGCGGTCCGTGAGCCCCTGTGCCAGCAGCAGCTGGCAGAGAGCCAGGCGTGCGTGCGCGTGGCTGGGCGCCAGGTCGCACGTGCGCTCGTACGCCTCCGTCGCCTCCGACAGCCGGCCCAGCAGCTGCAGGCACTCGCCGTAGCGGAGCCACACGGCCGCCTGCGGGGCAGGGAAGGAAGGGGGCGTTAC
Source organism: Haemaphysalis longicornis (assembly GCF_048455015.1). Classification (NCBI taxonomy): domain Eukaryota; kingdom Metazoa; phylum Arthropoda; class Arachnida; order Ixodida; family Ixodidae; genus Haemaphysalis; species Haemaphysalis longicornis. The sequence continues at coordinate 151,244,760 of NW_027526422.1, forward strand.
GCATCGTCTCACGAATCGTCTACGGTGCCATTCAACGGCGCTGAAGCCATGGCTAGAGTGCCGTCGTACGACATTCACACACCGTATTCTTGCACGTATAACCCACACCAGAAATGTGGAAATTTCAGGCGTAAAGTAGAGGTGCGGATTATATGCGAGGTATTTCCTTTGCTGCAGCTTCACTGCAACATGTGTAGTACCGTGATGCCCCTACAGCCATAATAGCGACTAAGCCACTCTTATCCCATTGACAGGGCTCATTTTGCACACAAAGCTCAACAATACACCAACCTGAAAAAAAAATATTTGGCAAGTCCTCTAGTTACCTAGCCAGCTAGGTAAGTTTTTTTGCATAAACAAATGTACCATGCTGCTTGAGTAGTAGCTTTGGTCCAGCTTTTCATGTATAAAAAATGCGGGCAATACTCGGCGATTTATTTATTTTTTTATTCGTGGACTGAAAGTGGAGGTGCGGGTTATATGCAGGGGAGGGTTATACGCGCAAAAATACTATTCAAAGGGACAGACAACCCATTTTTGTCAAGTATGTATTCTCTATCCCAAATGAAAGGGCATCACTTGCAACACCTTAACCCGAAACAGTTTTGCTGATAGTGCCCTAAAACTTTTTGAATTGAAATTTTCAGATCAACGAGCTGTACGTGTCCAAACAAAAATAATGCTGGCAACCATGAAATAGAGAAGAGCGGCAGCATACTTTTGTATGTATGCAAGATAAAAGGTGGTACATACAGCTGAACCTCGTTATAAGAGACATGGATGTAAGAGACAAATGGGTATAAGAGACACTATTCACCCACATGGTTGGCTGCCCTATCTTTCCCATTAAATTGACCTCTTTTATAACAGACATCGGATGTAGAAGACAGTTGGTTATAAGGGACAAGTCATCCTTGAACTGTAATCAATAATCTCGCTTGTAACAGACATTTTAACTACAGATGCAGTGCCACCAGTAACTAATTGCAGTTGCTTCCATTGCAGAAACACAGGTGGACGACAGACGCCTGCAGTCGCTATTTATTGTAACTTCAGCAAACACACAGTGGTTCAGACAGCTATGAAATGACGATGAGAAGCCCTGCCAATGGAAATGCAACTTCTAGAAGTGGTTGAAGCTTACTCCCATTCATTGGATGGAGCGCGATCGCACATGCAGGCTCTCCCACTCGTGTAGCTCTCAATCAAGAAGCATTGCAGATGTTGAGTCCTGCAAGCTTAATGAATAGCCTGAGCGCACAGCAGAAAAAGCTGTGCGCTCAGGCTTGTGAACTCAACATCTACGATTCATCTTCCACAAACAGTGAAATGAAAAAAAGCTTGTAGAATCGGTTGTAAAAAACAGTGTAAATATAGTCATGAAGCAAACAAAGATTCAGAACTGTTTCATAAATTCTGGGGGCCAAATATAAATTAGAATGAATCTTTGGTAACATGCTGTAGCATTCTTTTGAGCTTATTTTAGTCATACAGTGCTTACATTGAACTAGGGTCTGATTAGTAAGTGAAAACATGGTTCCCTGCTTATAAGAGACAGAAACTGCTCCCCGGTACGTGTCTCTTATAAAGGGGTTCAACTGTATTTAAAAACTCTTCTCCAGCTAAAAAATAAATTGTAGGCATTCTTATTCCTTTATGCATTTCTTTTTCTAATGGTGCATTGCAAATTCTTCTTTTGCGTTACTATAAACGGCCACGACGCCAACAGCCAATCTCAGTGTCCGAAACCAAAACTGAGCTGTTCGTTGCACGCGATTAAGGTTTTGCGGCGCTCTTTGAAGTGACAAACAGAAGATAACAATCTAAACTTATACAAATACTTGTGCTAAAAGATTTTCAATACGTGAATAAGCGTTTAAGTAGCAGCAAGGTTTGCATGTCATGTGACCGGGACACATACTGTAGTGCCACATTTCGACACTACATGACGCCGCCTTTCAGACTTGAGAATGTTTAGTGACAAATTAAAATTGTTCCCACCATTTCGTTTATAAATTCCTTGTGGTTAACCCACTATATAAAACGCTGGCTTTCATATGAGTTACAGGGCATGCACTCCACAAAATCAGTTGTCTGTCCCTTTAAGACTAGGCTGGCTCAGGGCAGAGCGTCTGCCATTGTGGTTCAACCATCACTGGGCCGAACCCAGGTGGTTCGGCCATCAATGTCGCTGAACACCCAGTCAACAACTCTTGCGTACAGGAGTGATTCCGAGTGGTCATAAAGAATTGATTATGGTTAAGGTAAACTAGGCATCTGTAAACTGTTTCTGCTGTTCTGTTCCAGTACAAACTGTTGCTTTGGCAGCCAATATTCTTGCCCGAACTTGCCGGCATCTATCTCACACATCCTCTAATAACTCCTGACCCGACGAGACAAATGACCGACAGCTTTTCGACAGCTCTTTCGTGACCGCGGGAAAATTGACCGATTTTTAGGGGTACAAGAAAACATTTTTTTTTCTTCTAAAAAAATTCTTTAGGCACTAATTTCAGGAACACAAAATGCAGATTATTTAACGGCCTTTCAAATAACGCCAGTTTTTTAAATGTTTTCATGCATCATAGTTGTGAAAAAATATATCAAGATCAAAATTTTTGTCAAGTTGCCGAAGAAAATGATAAAAATGGAATTGTGTATAACAAACCAGCGGTAGTAGAAAAAAATTAGAATACATACATATTGTAGGGAAACATTTCAAAAACTTGCCCCAGATAAAATGGCGACTTGTGCGGAACAGTTTGTCAGATATGAAAAAAAAATGTTAGCACACGTGGTGCTTGTGCCATGCGGTGAAGCCCAACCTCCTTTTCAAAATATGCAATTTCAGGTGGTTCCCTGGAAGAAATCCGGCGGTTTGACATTATCAGAGGCCCCAATTTCTGCCCCGTAGGTGATACGGGGCAGAACTATATTGTAGTATGCTGTTATTGCCCAAAAAGCAGCCGCAGAAGGCTTAGTGATGGTGGTGCAAAGTGATCAGGACATACAGCTGGCTGTCACGTACTCTTCTTGAGCTCCACGCTGATGGTGGTACAGTGGAACTCTGATAATGTCCCCCCGTCTTATAACGACCCACTTCTTACACAGATCACCGCGGTCTTGGATGATTCTTGGATTGCAGAGTGACATTAAAATAAAACATCCACCTATAAGTTGTTGGTTTCGTGCTTCTCACTTTTATAATATATACTCCATGCTTTGTGAGTTTTAGATGAATTAGTTTTTTATTTCAATGTTTTCTGGTTCCATGTTTGTTAAGCATATATTTTCACCTTTGTTTTACCTTTCCACATCTGATTAAAAGTATTATTTCTTCTTTTGTAAACAAAACTGAAAATTTCAATCAGTAATAGTGTCACAAAGCCAAAGACGACGCAGTTGTCTTAAAAAAAATAACTTTATTGGAGCGAACTTGTGCTCCCCTAACAACTCAAAGAATAGACATGCAGCGAAGCAGCAGTCAGCAAAGTGACGTGCGCAAGCGAGCGTCGGCGAGTCGAATACCGCGGTGTCCGCTCTGCAGGAATTTATCACTCGGCGCGAAGGTTTCTCGAATAGTTGAAGTGTATCCAGAACACTGTAGATCAATGAAGATTATTCTAGGCTGTTCACGTTAGTTCGGAACGCTCTCCCATATCAGAAGAGATGCAGCACAGAAAGAAAGAACGGAACACGCGCCTCCCTTGGCATACACAAACGCAATAACACAGACCGGTGCAGCCGGGCGGCAAAAGCAAAACACAAATAAACAAACCCAACGCGTGGTTCGCGGCAATAGCCATTCTGCCACAGTTGTCGAAGCACGCGAATAATATTTATATAAAATATTTTATTTTCCCTGTTCTTGACAGTTCATAGTTACGTATTTTTAGTTGATAGTTTCAGTTCCTAAATATGTATATTATCAGTGAATAGCCATTTATTTCTTATAAATATTTTTAGTCCCTTGAAAAACCATGCGGAAGAAGTCAAAGTGCAAAATGCAATCACCACCCACCCAAACCCCGGGCAAAATTCCTGGCTATGTCCGTGCTCCGGTCATACAACCCTTTCGTGCGGTCCCTTAAAGGAGCCATGAAGAGAAAATACAACTTCGTTTAATTTGAAAGGACTAGGATTCATTATCTCACTCAGCTCCATTACAGCCACAAAAGATGTTTTTTTAACGAAAAAAAGCAAGAAGTATTTAAAAACTTTCAAATTTCGCGCCACAGTGACGTGTTATGAGCAAGAATGACATCATACAGGCCAACAATAAAACATAATTTTCACTGCGTTAACGGAACGTTAGCATTCAAGTGATGCGGTGAAATGGAACTAGAGACCCCATTACAGACGTCCAGTCATGTGTCGTCGGGACAGGTCAGTTAGGCGGCCGCCAATCACACAAACAAGGTTCCGTGACGTCATAGAAAAGTTGCGGGAAATTGGCTAGGGGGTCGCGACTGCTTCACACGTTTTCTTTATTATCTCCGTTATTTGTTCGAAGATTGCGATGATATTGGTATCATTGTTATTGGGACTAAGCACTCTTTCTAATAAACCCAACTTGTATTTTGTCTTCATGGCTCCTTTAAAAGCTGTATTATCGGGGTTCCACTGTAACTGCCCAGTGGCTAGCTTGTTCATTCTTTGCTTTCACAGCTACGAGGACCAGTCCCCTTGAGTGGGTCAGGGAACTCAGTGCCAGTACTTTGCGCACCACCAACCGCGATTACGAGACCAGCGTTGGTGGCAATTCCACGTAGCTCCCCTAGTTGACCACAATAACAGTGATATCGTAAATACGGTTAGTGTGGCTGGTCTGGTGACTGCGGTGTACTCGTTCCTCTTCTACGCTACAAAATAAATAATTGTAGACTCTCCCGTGCCCCCTCACCAGTCCGTAGTTCTTGGTGCGCACGAGTGCCTGTAGCAGGGGCAGGGCCCTGGCGGGCTGGCCCTCGTCCAGGAAGGCCTCGGCCACGTCCAGCAGCAGGTCCCCGGCCTGCTCGGGGTCCTGGTCCCGCTGCAGGGCCTCCACCAGGGGCTCCGCCAGGTGGTTTCCGCCCAGGCGCACCAGGCACAGCACCAGCTTCGTCCGCAGGTCCACGGGCAGCTCCTCGGGCACCTCGCACCTGCCACGCGCCACTTGATGCTGTGAGGCGACGCGTCTTCCTACACTCGCCAAAAAGCGGGCAACTACGTATCTGCTATGTCATTTCACCGCCTTTCAAGGACACCTAAACACTTCTAATGAGTCCTGGACACAAAAGCAATTAATGTCCAACTGAGCTCCGCTGAGTCTCGCTAGAGTTTCTGCACTGCGAGTGACGTTTTCGAGTTTTTCGGCTCAATTGGTGCAGGATACCTTTCAGGGTTTCTAGAGAAGTGTGCTGGATGAATTACGTGGGCAGTACTGCTCAGACTTGCCCCGACGCCTGCCTCACCGGTGACTGTGTCTCACCGGGCGAGGCCAGTGCAGGGCGCTCACAGTAGAAAGAAGACTTTCTACTTGCCATGTGGCCAGCGTCTTTCAATGCTTTTCAGGTCACGAAACTCTGGTCGCAGTTTCATTCAGGGACGACGGTTGACACTAGGATCACCACTGTCAGCACGAGGGCATTTGGAGCCCTCACCACCCACGTGCACAGCGCTCAGCCAAAGCTACTTGGCCGGTTCAAGGCAATCGTTTATCATGCATCAAACCGCTAATGTTTTGCTCTCACTGATATTTAGTTTGACATACGATGTTAGCTGCATCCGCGCGTGAAAAGGTTTCGTTCACTCACCTTTGCAAGATAATAAAGGCTCCGACGGAGCCAGTCATGCCGACGCAGCAATATAAAATGTACGCGCTCCTGCAGCAGTTTTTCATCTTGTGCAAGTGAGCGTAAGGTTGCGCTTTGTTTAAGCACGTGTTATTTACATTATTTACATAGGCTTGTGACACTGGCACAAATTAAAGCCTCGCAATGGGAACAGAGCCGTTCACGCTAGTTATATGCCATCCGACCGTCTACGCCGATGGACTTCACCTTGGCTGCAGTACAGAAAATGGGAGCCATAAGTTTCCCGTGTCTGCAGTTTATTGAACTGCAACTTCAGTCCTGCGCTTAGCTTCAGCAAAATTTCAAAGCGCGAACGATTAAGCTTTCGTCATGTGTGTCACGTGAATGCAGGCTGATTTCTGGGAACTTACCCAGCTTAAGCTCGAGTTTGCAGAAACCTTTTGTTAATTTTCATGCACGCAACTTCAACAGGGTAATGTTACACAGGCACTGCACAAGTGGAAGTGCATCTCACCTAATACCTGTTGTGCAGCCACTCGCCAGCTCTCGGGAAGCTCCCATTTCCGAATGCATTCCGCCCTAAGAAATTTTTCGCCCTCTGGGGGCAAATCCTTACCCCACTTCGATTTTGCAGGCTTCATATTAACAGGGCGTGTTGTTATGACCGATTATGCTTGTAAGGCGTAGTGCAATGAAAACAGTAGCAGGGACACTTGATCAACTGAAATGAACCCGTGTTTTATTGTCCCCAAGCTAAAAAAAATAATCACACCCGTTTGTAAGCATATTGCTGCTGCGCTGCCGATTTGTTCAGCAGACTACTCAACACGAGTCAAAATACCCCAAATCTTGCCAAGTTGAGAAAACAATTCGAACAGCCTTGGAATGGTGTTGGGCCCCAGCTTAGGCTCCTCACATTGTAGACCCAGCGTCTCCTTTTACAATGAAATCGTCGCTTCGAACAACATCTGTGGCGCAAAAACTTTTTTCACACACACGGACGTACTTAGAGTCATAGGAAAAAAATTAAAGCCATTCCACTCCATGTGAAAGCTGTCGGAAGTGCAGAGCAGTGATTCGCCATAATGGGCTGTAGCGCCGTTATCCGCTTACTGCTACCACACAATGCAATTCAAATTTCCCGTCTTCGCAGTGCTCGTGCACCCCCTGCCTGAAACTGCACCAGCGGGAGTTCTGTTCTTTTTGTGCTTGCTTTTCCTCCCGCACGTGCCTGCGTTGCATTGCCACTTTTTTTCGCTTACTATCGTAAAAACCAACCCAACGAGCATTCCTAACTAAATGAACGCGGGCGCTGCCGGTTAATTACGTATATTTTGCCTCAAATGTACCTACACTTTTCTTTGCGCCAAACAACGGGGAGATGTATGACAAATGCCAGCGATTCAAGAGTTTCGAATGCTTATGACTATATAAACCACTTGGCTTTCAAAGCCCCTGGGTTATGCCGCAACGACAGCCGCCACGACGACGGAACGCCGTGTGGCTCTACTTGGGTCCAGCGAGCAAGCTACGACGACAAGGGACGGCCCTAAAGTGCTCTGCACTTAAAACCACCGGTTTCCTGTCGCGGTAATGCACACCTCCACTTCTCCCACTGATCGGCGTCACTCGGTACACAAAACAACGAGAACTTCTCGCTCGCACCACTGTAGCCAGAGCGACATCCTGGTACACAGCAAGTCTTTGGCCTTTTCGCCCACTGTTCCCACACATGTGATCAAAGCTTCCTCGATGCAGTTCACAGGTCTCGTCTGGCTCCCGCCGTGCTTTCGGAGCCTTTGTGCGACGGCTGCGGCGACATTTAAACCTCTCTCGCAGTCTTACGGCCGAGTTTTGTCACCAGGAAAGCATTGAAGGACTCTGACATCGCCCCGCCTATGCCCGGGCATTGCCTAGAAGTACAGTCCTTTCCTTGTTATTTATAAACGTGAATCCTGCACTACGGAGCCTCAGTCATAAGGGTTGCGGAGACATCTGCCTGCCACAGATGCTCCTGATGCTCGCTTTTTCACTCCATTGGCCCAATTTAACGCTGTCGTGTTAATATGATGTTGATATTCTTGGGCTTCTTTCTTGGCACTAAAAACAACCTGTGCGCTCTGCTTCTCTTGTGCATCTTTTTTGCGCACTGTTTTGTGTAAACATGTGACCCTATGTTTTTTTTTTCTTGACAAAGAAGCTTGACAATAAAATTGCAGCCGGTGTGAATTCCCACAAATTTGGACGATTGTTCACTTGAGATGCATTTGCCCCTAAATTAACATGTGGCTGATGCGGTATATTAAGGTAAATTCAGAGTAAATTCATGGGGGGTGAGCCAAGAGAAATTAGAAAAATCAGTGCAGGTTTCCAAGAGAGGAACACAGTCCTACAAATCAGCTGCAACTCACGTTCTACTGGCATACTGAAACAATTGTTTGGCATCTGATGGCAAAAGTGACTCTATAACGTGACTCAGTTTCATTTTATTCTCGTCACACTACAGATCCGCTGCCAAAATTTTTAGAGGTGTGCAAATGTCAAATAGCAGCTTTCGAATTGAATATAGAATATAACAAACATTTTTAGAAGGCTAGCTCGAAAACGAAAGTACAATTTAGATGAAGCTTGGTGAGTGGACGGAAAATGAGCAGATGGTGCAGGAGCAGTGTATTGGCATGTAACGACATTTCTCACTTTTGTGGAGCTGGGCACATTAGGCAAATCTACTTGACTGTTTGAAAAATTCAATAGTAGATAGTCAAATCTCATTACCATGAACCCCACATTAACAAATTTCTCACATTTACGAATATTTTAAAAATCCCCGTGAGATCGTCTATATTTTCAATCTAAAAATATTTCAGAACTACGAATTTCCATACAGTCATCTTTAACATGCTGGCATCGCAGTTTGTTGCCCCTCATCAGAAAAACCCCTGCTGTGGTCGGTATAAAACCTGTGTCCTTGGGCTTGGGCTTGTCCTTAGCCACTGACCCATCGCAATGGATACAGCACGTAAAAGGAGGCCAAGGACGATGTTATGGAAAAAAACAAGAAAAGTGGGATTAGACTTGCCTTGTGTAGGAAATGCACACCAGATATGTGATAATTTGGGGGGGAACTGTCAAACTTCACCACTTGTGAGTGCCCAATACACTAAAATTTTCTAACGCTGAAACTCCGATAAAAGCGAATACTTAATAATGTCTTATTCGTATTGAACGCCCCCCCCAAAAAAATGTGCCCATCCACTTCGTACAGATGGTTAACCAGCAAGGGTGTAATGTGCTGCCGGTGCTTGTGGTGTTTACACGTGTGTTGCTTCTTATGGTTGACTGAAGCCTGTACTTGCAGCCAGGCTGCAGCATCGGCACGGCGTCGATGAGCTTGTAGCGACACCATCGCCATCGTCACCATCAGCGCGCAATCATCATCACAGTGCCTGGCCAACGTCAGCAGCCACGCGCCACGCGATAGAAGAGATAGAATTCGACCGAGCGCCTGGGTGGTCACTTGCTATCGCCGTTCCCACTACAGTTCCGGCCGGGCCTTGCGCCCCCCAATAAAATGTAGGAGGGCCACGTCGCCTCACCGAGTCCACGGCTCCGCTTCCTACAAGCTCATTCTCCTTTCTGCCTGCAGCATTGCTAATCCTAAGCAGCCTGCTCCTCGGAGGAAGCACATATAACATGTGGCCCATCCGTTTCAAAGTAACGTGCGGCTGGCACTTGCCACTGCCACCTTGACGCTGCTCAATCTGCACCACCCGCCATAATCACTTGGATCTGTGCTTCGCATGCTCTGCTGCAATAAACCCACCCAATCTCTGTCCCCTTACAACTCCTCTCGAACCTGTTTTTTTTCGCACATGTGCGTGGGGTTGAGCTGGAAAAGTTTTCCGCGCACACAGAGCCGCCGGATTTTCCACACAAAGCTTTGCTTTAAAAAGAACTAATCTTCCCACACGACTACTCTTCCGGCTGCTGCCCATTCACCGTTGTGGCAGCGAAGCTTTGGAAAACAGGGTAAGTACACACGTGCTGTCTCGACAAGAAGGCGTCCCAACATGTTACCTCTCAAAGGCGGACAGCTTGTCGACGAGCATTTCTTCACTGAGCTCCTGGCCTCCTTCGGGCAGCAGCTTGACCCCGCAGTGGCTGTGCAGCACCTGCATTGGCGGAACAACGTGACGATCCCACCCCGACAACCACTGCATGACGAAGAAGACGAAGATGACGCTCCCGTACAGACCCACTGCTCTCGTGGTGTGATGCCCAACAAAAAGCACGGACAGTGAACACAAAGTAGCCAAAAGGCAGGATAGCACCTGTCCTGTCTACTTGGCGTTCACCGCTCGTGTTTCCTGTTGAGTGTCATACTATGGGAACTAAAGCTCAGTACAGCATGTTGTTGGGCTTCTTGGCACTGCATTTTTAGAGTAGAAAAAAATGGGCATCAAAGATAAGACCACTGCAAAGGGGACAGGATGGGTGCATAGTCTCGTCTGCACCCATCCTGTCCCCTTTGCAGTGGTTTTGTCTTTGATGCAGAGTTTCTTCTACTCTAGCTATGCGAACTACTCCCCAACTAGCACAGCAGCAAGTTCTGCTAAACCGGTTGCTGAAGCAATCATACGGGTCCCAGGGCTGCAGGGTAGTAACCACAGTCGCGAAAACATATTGAAAACTCGTCCAAATATCAAAGCGAATAACGCAACACTTGAGGCGGGATAAAAAAAAAACTGCAGTTTACGAAATTTTGAATATTTTCAATGCGTTCCAATGTTTGGAGAGACAAATAGATACACGACGACAATTAGTTAGACACTGATTTAACTAACTCAGACACAGGGAATTAATTACGACATATTAGGAGTGAAAAAGGCTCAGATAGACACCTAGGCAGAATGCCTCTTGTGAGATGAATCAGGCATTACCTATAGCACCTTGAGCTCTTACAACCACCGCCCCAAACGTTGTTGCCTTCATTAGTGCTGACTCTACACAGATGGGGGAGGGTAACCGGCAGCTTCAGCTGCTGCTCTCACAATTGAGGGTAAGATGGAGGAGCCTTCTTTGGAGTAGCCTCACCTCTTGACTTTGGGTGAACACCACCCACTGATATATGGTCACACGCACAAGCAGATCCCGTCAACAACAACCGCACACAAGAAAAAGCCTACCTTCCAATGTTCTATAAAAGTTTTTACAAAATTTCGTACTACAATCTAGAACTCTCTTTTCACAGATATGAATTACGACAGCCCGGCACACAGGTTGGAAAGCTCCGAAGGCACTTGGTACGAGTTATGAGTGCACTCACCATCAGGGCAGCTGGGTACATCTTGTCGGTCAGCTGAAGCTCCAGCAGCATGTTGATGTCTGCGAGGGGTTCACACAAAAGGGATCAGGAGGAGAAGATGCCCAAGTAGTGAGAACATCACCCCTTTCCCCGCCAAGGCCCACCAAGGGGTGTGTTTTTCAGCTACCATGAGAGTGTTACTAGGCTCACTCAGCAATCTTCCATGGGCTCTAGCCATCTGGAAGCAGCCATGTTCATCAGCCGTGTTCACCAAGCTTCTGCTGAAAGATGTCACTGCCAACTATTAAACATCGTCATGAGTTGCTATTCTCTGTCGCCTCTAGTGGCAACTTCAAACTGGCTGGCACTCAGTGGCCACTAGAGGAGCGCTCAGTCATTGACAGTTAATCTCCGGAATTGCGAAACATCTTAAGAGAGTGCCCTTTGTGCATGAAGGTGAGGAAGCAACACGTGATGTGCATGCCAAGAAAACACCCCGTCATCACTAGCTGTAGTTGAAAAGGCCGCCGATTGCGCTTGTCGTGCAGCGGGAATGAGTCTCTGTCTCAGCCATGTAAACTAGGCCCTAGTCTTGACTGCTTAGCTGCTGGACAGCTTGAATGGTGATCGCACCAGCTCCGAAACAATACCAACCTGTTCCTCGCCAACCAAGTGACGCCATGACGTCTGATAGGACATAACCATACCAGCCAACCTGGTGACTTGGAAATTCGTAAAACCCGCGCGGTCCGGGGAGGGGGAAGGGGAGAAGGGGAGGAGGGGGGGCATCGCACTAATTTTTTACGTTCTGTGCCAAGCGCTCTCACGTTTTCGAAACCATCAGTGAAATTCGTAAGTCTTGAAAAGAAATGAGCAACAAGGCAGAAGGAGCAAATTCTCTCGTGTACGATTTTACAAACACTTGGTACAGTATTGTCGCGGCTTCGCGTCATTGCACTGCGAAGCACCTACCGCGGTCATGCCACAGGTCGTAGTGCATTGGTCGCGGCAGTCATACGAAGAGCGACGTGAACACGGAGGTCCTAACTGCCCCCGAACGACGCACTCTAAACAGGCTGGTCGAGGTGGAAGCGAATTCCGGGCATGGATGCGTAGCCCACCCCGAGAAGGCGACAAAGACGCAGCTTCTGCTGATCACGATAACAAGAGTACGTATTGCCCTTTCGTGGCGGCGCAAGGTGGCAGAGTCGTTTTAATGGATATTCCCTTTTTTTCGAAAATCGAAATATTTTTCGTAAAATTTCGGGCAAGATTCGTAAAATCGTAAGACTGGTCAAAATTCGTACATTTTACGGAAAATTCGGAAGAGTTGGCAGGTATGCATAACTATGGATGTCTGTTGACTTCTTTTAGGGCGCAGCCCTTTGGTGGCCATCTCTGGGCTGAGCCGCACTGTCGGTGTAACCCGAACAATGAAAGAAAAAAAAAAGAGGAGATTGTCGCGAAATTGGGAGGGGAGAGCGGTTTGCCGTGGCGGTGCGAGCCAGCGCTCCCCGAAAGTGTGCGGTGGGGGAGGGGGGGGGGGGGGGAGAGAAAGAGAGAGAGAGAGAGAGAGAGAGAGAGAGAGAGAGAGAGAGAGAGAGAGAGAGAGAGAGAGAGAGAGAGAGAGAGAGAGAGAGAGAGAGAGAGAGAGAGAGAGAGAGAGAGAGAGAAGTGATTTGGTGGAAGAAGTGGGGGAGAGAAGGGGGCACTATGCTGTGCCCGCACAAGGCGCTCGACGGCACGACGCTGGGTGAAAACGTGAGAAGGGCGTGCGTGTGACTATGATATGCATTCGCTTAGGATGCAGTTCGCAGTCCTTCCTGAGACACACTTCGCGCCGCCGACGCAGAGGCTCATCATCGCTGCTGTCGAGAGAACCCACGAGTGCGTGCTGCCTCAGCGCACTGCTGCTGTGCCCAAATACTGCATTAGGGGTATCGTAATCGCCAGCCAATTTTTTTCTAACACTCTCTAACTTAAAGGGGCACTGACACAAAATTTTGAAGGCGAGATAACTTCGGAGATAGATTGGTGGGAACACATATACATCATCTGCAAAATATCAGCGGCGAATACAGCCTAGAACATATTTAAAATCAATTTTAAAGTGTGCGAAACGCAACCGAGCAGCCAGCAGAGGACCACGCGCAATCGACATCCCGAGGATATGGTGTAAATAAACAACATCTAAACACGTCACGAGTTTGTGTTTGCCGCTTCTGCACTGCCGGCGTTTTTCGCCGGCTCACCCGGCTCGCCGCTCCAATCGGAGGGCCGGAGGGCGGAGCTTCTGCTCTCGAGAACGAACGACCCGATCGTTGGCGGCGGAGGCGCCGTGATTTCGTCAGCTGATCGGGCAGCTGGCCGCGACCAAAGTTCTACAGCGATTCCAGGCACTCTGTTTCTATTACTGTTTATTACCATTGGATGCGAAAACGCGCCGGAGGCACGAAAAGCCCACTGAGCTAGCCGCACGGTCGCTGTTCAGGCGGCGGCCACGGCCGCGAAGTGGCCCAGGCCGGCGCAGGTAGCTCGAGTGATAGCTTGTTACTGCTGCACGAAATTGTCCCCAAGTTCCGACCATTGTGGTTTACATGAGAAAGGAGTTAATGATGCGATGGCGGGTTGCATTAAAAATTGTCATCTGCACCGCTTACGAGAGCGGCACTCGAATATCCGCCGCAGTGCTGAGCCGAACACATCTGTAGGCGGACCTGTAGGCAGACCGGCCGGCTGCTCCCAGTGCGCGTCTTGCCACACACCGTCTCGAGCGTCGCGCGTCGTTCTTTAGCCGCGGTAGCATTTGCACTCGCAGCGCCTGCGTCACATCCACGGTCGCTTTTTAATTAAAGCCTCACGAGATCAGTACGTGGGGGCATTCGCAGAAACTGCCATCGATGCGGATTTGACAGTACTACGGCGGCTCTGCTCTGTGATATCCCTCCGACGGTCAAGTGGTCAGCTTTGTTCACACAAAATCCACAAAATCCATCGTTTCGCGGCACTCGCTGAAACCGAAACTGTGACTGGCCGCATTGAAAATGCCTCTAATTAAACAACCGTCGCACGCTGAAGCAAATGAGGTTTCTACAGGTTATAAGTAGGTCACTAGCTACTTATCGCAACAAAAAAAACAAGATGCAAAATTTTTGTGTCAGTGCCCCTTTAAAAATACCTCACTATACCTAGAAAACTTACTTCCGTGATTTCCCAAAAGCCGTTTTAAAACAAATTAAGCACCCTGAATGTGTTGTCTCACTCCTCCGCTTTCATCTGAAATAAAGCCTCCCCACCACCCCCCACCAAATCTTATTCCCGACCATCTAGCAACATATCTCTGTAAAATACGAGACACAGTACACTACTGGGCCACTTGGTTAACGATCATAATTAAAACGAGAGGTGAACAAGATGCACACATGAAGAACGACGAAGACACAAGTGGAAACTGAAGTGACAATTAATTTGACAGGTGCTCGCTTTGTTATATGCCACGTTTTTGTCGATTCTGAGCACTTCCCAAGTTCTAAACACACTCACGCCCTTTAGAAACAACAAAGTTTAAACAAACATGACACCTAATGGCGGATGCACTTAATTAATTTAAGGGGGCACACTGGTCTTAGAAACTTTTTTTGCTTTCTTACAAATTTCGATGAAACTTCATGGGCTGTTTCAGTTTTTGTAGCTGATTTCAAATGAACAATTAGTTTTGATGTTGTAAGGAAACTAGATTCCAAAATAATTACAAATCTTTCTTGATTGTTCTTGAGAACAATACAAAAAACTATTTAATGAAAATTCCCAGAAAGATATGACTAGATACTAGAACTTGTGGAGGTTGCAATGTTGCAAGCAGATTTTTTGTACGGCTATCACATGCAAGTTTACATCAATTCTAACTTCTAGGTTTAAAGTACTCCTGCTAACCAATCATAAATAATGCTACTTAATCAAACCTTGAAACACGAAATGTAAAATTTGTTTCCCTTAGTGCAAGGTTTAAACATTTGGCTTCAGGTTGCGAAAGAAATGATCTTTCTAGCTGCCCTACATTCTGGAATTTGCGTCTTGACAATTTCCTATCTCTCCGATACCGCTCTTGGCAAGTGACAAGTAGGAAATTATAAAAAAATTGTTTGTTTGTTTTTTTCGTTAAAATTGGGCCAGAGAGAGAGAGAGAGAAACTCTTTATTAAAGAGGAAAGTGCAGAGAGGTTTGCCGACATCAGTTCGCCGGCATGCTACTCTGCGGGGAAAGGAGGAGAGGGAAAAAGGTAGTAGGTGTAGTGAAGAAAAGGAGAGTAGTAGTAGTGAAAAAAAAAATAAAATATGATCCTTCTTCAGGGTAATGAGTTCAAAGGCTCTTGAGATGGAGGAACGACTACAATTTCGTGGACACACCAATGTCCTGGAGGAATTCGAATAGCGCGGACAAGATTTTGCGCTGAGCGGAGGGAGAGGGCCATGGTCCAACGGCTTTTATCAATACCTGGTACTGTTCAAGTAACGACTTTTTCGGAGGCAATACTGTCTAAACTAAGAAAAAAATGATACCTAAAAAAATGATTTTTTTGGCAACTTTTTGGTCCCAATGAACCATGTGCCCCCTTAATTAATTTAGGTTCCCACTTCATACTTTATGCGTTACAGGTTTGAGAACAGAAGAAAAGGTGGATGAGGGGTGCCGAGATCTGAGAAAACTTGGCACGAAGTTTTCACTGGCACAAAACATCGAAGCACATTTGGACAACCGTACCGTCGTAATATCTGTGTATTAGTTGTGTAACCAGTTGTTCTATTTTTTTTTTCACTTTTATGCCACTCTAAATTGTGCTATTAGTTGTGCAACGACTTTTATTATTATCATTGCCCTGTAATCCCAATTTTTGAATTGTATCTTGCTTTATGTTCTTGGTCTGCAATTGCCGTTGTGTAGCTCGTTTAAACCACCCCCCTCCCCCTTCTGTAATACCCCGCCAGGGGCCCTTAAGGGTAAATAAATGATGATGATGATGATGATGATGATGAGAGAACAAACCCTGACGTTCCCACTTGAAAGGTATAACTCTCTCTCATGCACGTACTCAACCCTTCTCCCCATGCTAAGAGACGAAAGAAAATTCCTTCTGACGGACATAAAAATTGAGGGAAAATTCCCGCTTGCCTTGAAGCACCTTGTTCAATGACGACAGCCCTACTTAGATCGGTACTGCACGTGCGCTCACAAACACGAAGTGACGAGTTGCTGCCAGCTGTGAGAGACGTGCGATGTGCTTTCCAAGTCAGTCAACCACACATCACTTGAGTGGCCAGTAAATATGCCCCACTGTCTGCATGACACCAGAATTGCGTGACATTCACAGCGTGCTAAATTACTGAAGTGCTGGATGTTGTGAGCCCGACCCATAAATTTTTAAGCCAGCAACCCCTCCCAGAGCCAAGGTGAACAGTGTTGAACAAATTCCTGCCAAGACAAAAAATTCTTGCAACGTTGCAGGACAGCTCTAGATCAATATAGTCCCTCGTTTATTGCTAACGGAGGGATAAAGGACACAATAGTCCCCATACTACTTATCTGGTCCCACTTGAGTTTCGCACCGAGATTTCGAATGGAGTCTACACTAGCCAGGATCATCGGCGCTGACAGCATTTCATCTTGAGGGGGGGGTACTACAAACCCATTATGTCACGAGTGGGGGAAGGAAGGGAAAGTGCTGGGGTGGCCTGAAGAGAGGGAAGGGGGGGGGGGGGGGGCAAGTCTGCTTCTTTTGCACCCTCCTGATGACCCTCATGGCCAGGGATGACACCACATAAAAAGCTCCCCCCCCCCCCGCTGCCTCGATTGAATAAAGCCCTTTCATAAACTATTTATTGTATGGTGAGATGCTCTGGGGAACTAACGCACCTTCGGAGGAGACGTGCGCTGGGAACTTGAGCACCGCGTTCAGCAGCACCTGCCTGGCAGCAGACAGGTTGCCCCTCTGGTGGTGGACCTGCAGACAGACACACACAGTGAGGCATAACGAAACCATTTGCCGGATTCAGTTGGATTCAGCCGGATTCAGCAGATTACGGCCAATTTTAGGGGTTACACAACAAAAAAAGAAAAAAAGAAAACTGATAGAATTGGCACAAGAACTAAGCACCCTTTCGAAGCTCCGTGTCGCAGAAAAGCGATTGAGCAGCTGGTTAGCTGCAACAGCTTCACAACTTCAGAACGAAGGTCCCACATCGTCGCAAGCCAGCGAAATGCTGCAACACCGCGATAAGCTAACAATGAGTGCTGTACTAGGTTTTAAAACACAACTAAGCCTCGCCATGTCAGACACCACTATGCACACCAAGTAAATATTGCTTTCCATCAGTTAGGCATAGAAATTCAGTACAAAAAATCCTATGAACGATAAGCTTTTTTTTCTTCAGCGTTTTACTTCACTGGAGCTCTTATGAATGAAACCGGAACAAAAACACGCCCTCTGCAGCTATATTACTGGTTGAAGAACAGCAAAATCGTGAAACCAAATTTGAAGCTATTATAGTTAGCAGAAACTTGGCCCTTGCCACCCCACTGCGGCCATTCTGACAGCTCGGCATGAAAATCTTGGCTTTGTCCAACGAGCTCACGCCGATGCCACCAGTGCATGGAAATGCCCAAGAAAAAATTCTTAAAGGGACCCTGCAACACTCTTTGAGCAGTACAAGTAAACCTGTGCGACGTTTAGATTACACTGCCAGGAATACCTGAGCCAAATATTACACGTGCACGTGAAGCGGTGAGCGCGCAAATAGATGTGAAAGACCCGGAAAAACAAACCGCTCTCTCTTCAGTTTTCCTCATTATGCATGGCCTAAGGGACGTCACATAGGCCATGGCTGCCCGATCGGCTGTCACTGGCCAACTTCGCGGCTAGATTCTCCCATTTCCGTCGTCGTCATCGCTGTGTACGAACCTCTTCTATGCCTGAACCTGTAGGCACAGTTTTGCCGTTTCTTTTGCGTTTTGAGTGCGCGCGGAGTTTGAGTGATGAGCTCAATACTTCCCTTTCAACGGGACCACTCGACTACAAACGTTTATTGCTTCAAAAATGCCCTACCAGCCCGAGCGCGCACTTGCGAGCAGGCACCCATGCCTGCTTTTTTGTGGCACCAGACCGGAAATAGGCCCCTCCGCGTTGCGGAGAAAAGGAGAAAACTACCCGGCATGTGATATATCGAAGGCCGCCGAAAAGAACGCTGCGAGCCGCCCCCCTCTCCGGAAGAGAGCGCGCAGCTTTCGTCGCCTTGTCCGCGGTCGAGTTGAGAGGGAACGATTATGCGCGATTTCTCATCGCGCGTAGTTTCGTTAATTGTGAACGGATTTTCATAATTCTTGCGGGAGGAGATTTCTGGGACAATAGACTTTATCCCAAAATACAGTACTAGTAGTCGATGGCAAGTGTTGCAGGGTCCCTTTAAATTTCGTGGGTTTGAATGAATGACTGAAAAGTGTTTACAGTAATGGCTTTTTGGCCTAATACAGGAAAGGGGGTTCAGAAAGGAAAACAGAAAATGTCTATACATAGATACACACATGCATATACTACAGTTAAATCTCGATATAACAAAGTCGTACTTGCGGGCGGAAATTTTGTTAAATCAAGAATTTCGTAAAATCGAGGTTTCGATTTTACAGTTCATTTAACCAGTTATTGAGGTTTCAAAGCCTCGCCCATCGCCCAGAGACAACTGCTATGTAGTTACCTCTCCACTTAAAGCGAAATTCGTACTAAAACTGGCCACGAAAATTGTGTGAATTGAAAGTTTCAACACTTAGGCTATGTAATTCGGATTGCCGACGGTAGTTCACGTGTCGTCGTAAAGTCGGCGCTTTTTCCGCAACGCCTCATTAAATGTGATAGCAGACTAGGTTTCCACTTCATATTCTTTTCATTTCAGTCAATACTAAACGCCGCTGCTAGTCAATTGAACCCGCGTCTATGCCCCGTGAACTTCACCCCGGCGAGGTGCTGGTTTGAAGTTACGCCTCTTTTCGTCCGTTCAGTGGTAGGCTTAGGCGCGGCGTTGAGGGGTGCGGCGGGCCAGCAGCGGAAGGGTGCTATGAAACTTTCTAAAGACTTTTTTCATGTACAAAAGCTCTGCAGTATGGGCACGGGATGCAACCACGACACTGGAGATAGCCATGATTGTGAGTCGAGCGGAGTACACGCGGTCGGACTGTGTGTAGCAGCGCTTACGTGCTCCCGCTAAAGCAGAAAGCTTACATTAAGTATCTTCCGGCAAAATTCGATTAAGCACTTACTTTTATGCCCGCTGAGCCCTAAAGAAACCGATTTCTCCGTACCGCAGCTGTCTAATGAACACGGGTGAAACGAAGACGACCACGTTCAAAGAGAGCAATTTATTGCCACCAGCACTTGATGTTTAAGCCATAGTGAACAAGTTCGTAAGCAGTGCTTAGTGTTTCTTGACCTCGTATGCTGACAGCGCTAACAAGGCTTGCTCTTACACATTCGCGTGCGCCTGCGTGCCTCCGCAGAACGTCGATGGCATCCATTACTTCAGTGGCCGTCGGTCTATCGTCGGTTTCACCGACACTTCCTCAGGCTCGTGTTCGGAACACTTTTCTTTCCCTTGGAGTGCTCATCCTGCTTACAAGACTCACCTAATGATGCACGAACAAAATATTAATGTGGTTATCAAAGAGCACAACCTACGCAGCAGCACCGTGAGGAAGGACGCATAGAAAAAAAGCTTGAAGTAGGCTTCGGCAGCCTAGCACTGGCGTAGGCAATGACGGAGACGTCAAAATGGTGGCCGCACTATTCAACCGTCTATGACCACTAGCGGTTTGAGCAGCTTCTTTCATCGCTTTGAATTGTTGTCAACCGCAGATTTCATTGCTTTTCTTTTATTTTAGCCAGTTAAGAGTTAATGCGAGTACTGAATGTTTTCAATGTAGGCTCTGAGAGGCAAAATAAAACGTGCCTCGACCGGAATTTCGTTCTTCCTTTCTTGCCGTGACTTTGTTAAATCGGAAGCACCGCACGAAATTACTTCGTAAAATCGAGATAAAAATACATGCCTTTAGCAAAATTTTGATAGAAAACTTGAAAAAATTCGTTATACATATCACGAATTTCGTTAAATCGAGGTTCGTTATATGGAGGTTCAACTGTATATGCTGCACATTATTTCGATCACCTTCCTTTCTGCTACTCACATGGCATCACCTTCAGCTGTCACACAGCACACACAATTCTACAACTTTCACATTTACAATTCATAGTTTTGCGAATTTTGTGCAACGGGGTCCTCAAAACTCCAGATTCCCGGCCAATCGCCCAGGTGGGTAAGCAGCACGAACAAGAACAAGAGCAGGATCAAGAACAAGCATTGTTCTACCACCAGCATCATGCAAAGACAGCGCACTTGTAGTGCTTCGGACTGCTATAATGAAGACCTGGGTTCAAGCCCCATTGTATCTCTCAATTGTTTTTTTGTTCTTGTTCACTCTTTGAACCAGCAACCATTACTTTGCAACAACAACAATGGCAGCAGTGGTTTTTTTGCAGTATAGGGCACTTAAGGCTTTCACCTTAAAAACAAAGGAAGACTCACGTTAGAACTGTGCAAATATAGTAACACTTCGTATAGATTAGTAATACATTAGCATTACAACATTAATAATACACCAATAATGCGACATTAGTAACACCAGCACAGAATGAACGGAGGTCGAACTTCGATGGGAAGCGTCCTACCTTGACCAGCTCGCGAGACAGCTGCAGGCAGGGTGCCCCCTGCCCCATCTGCTGAACCAGGGCAGTACAACAGGCCAGGGCACGCTTCTTCTCGCCCGCCTGCTCGTACAGCGAGCACAGCTCGAAGCGCAGCTCGGCATTGGACGGCTCCGCACGCACAGCCTGCAACGTTCGCCACACCCAGTCAGACGTCGGCAAACCCCCTTGTGAGTCGCCTCATTCTACCTCATTTGGGATCAGGCTCGCCTGTGAGCCTGAGTCAGCCCAGTGTGCCATCGCGAGTTCCAACTGGAGTGAGCCTGGACTTATGTAAGCCCGAGTTGCAGCACGTGCATTACAAACCGCATAAGTTAGAAGGCACGCAAGACACCCTCGAGCTGTGCTCCTTCCACTAGAGAACTGGTATCACTCAGAGAAACTGACCATTCCATCATGTTGTTTTTTTATTAAAATTATATCACCTGTGCACAGGTACTGAGGATCATGAATACATCGAAACGCCAAAAAGAATTGGCGGCTGTGCCATAACCGTGTGGTATGCCCTTGTGTCTTGCCACCCAGGTCAGTCGTGGAGTCCGTATTTGTGTTACACAAGGTCACAGCCTTCTGCAAGAACTTGTCAGGAAGTTTTTTTTCCTTTGGTATAAATGCTGCAAACATACCTACATGCAAAAAGAACCCCAGTTAAAGTTACAAGAGAAAAAAAGAAAATTGTGCATATAAGCCTGCTTATCAGTGAACGTTTTTTTTAAATACTGTGTATTTTTTAAGCCATACGTTACAAACAGTTATATACCGCACATCTTGAGCTCGCAAATTTATTTGAATTTCTCTGTAAATTTGGGGAAGCTTTCTCAGATTGAAGCAGCAGCACACCCCCAGCTTGCATCAACTCAAAAGATACTTTGGCAAAAATCTGCTGATATTCACACATCTGTCTTCCCTTTACATTGAACATACCTGCACACACTGTGCACGTAAAGTGCAAATATCGTGCTCGTACACTGTGAAACACAGCACAAACTGAGTGTAGGCACAACCATTCCTAACTTAGGGAAGCTTTTCCATACTAAAGCAGCGCCCCTGCACTCGTAAAGCAGCCAGAAACCCAGTCTGGAGGAAAAATCTGCTGATATTCACAAACCCAGGTTGTCTTTCCTCTGCAATGTGCAGTCAAGAGCAAAAGTTTACGGATCACAAGAGCAGCAATTTTGGGTTTGATTGATTGTTTGTAGGGTTTAACGCGCTGACGGAACGCAAGCGATGAGGCGTGTCGTAGTGGAGGGCTCCAGATTAATTTTGACCACCCGGGGATCTTTAACGTACGCCGAAATCTCGCACACACAGGCATTTTTGCTTTTCACCTCCATTAGAAAAGCGGCCGCCACGGCCGGGAGTCAAACCCGCAACCTCGTGCTCAGCAGCACAACCCCTTAGCCACTGAGCTACCGCAGCGGGTTGATTCATATTTTCATGTTCACATTTCAGTTGCACCCGACTATACCTGTGCGCACCATACACATCGTGCTTAAAATTCAGCGCAACTGCACTGTAACTACGCCAAAAACAGAGCCCAAACAACAGTGCTGTTTTGTTAAAGGAGCCATGAAGACAAAATACAAGTTGGGTTTATTAGAAAGACTGCTTAGTCTCGATAACAATGATACCAATATCATCACAATCTTCGAACAAATAACGGAGATATGAAAGAAAACGTGTGAAGCCATGGCGACCCCCTAGCCAATTTCCTGCAACTTTTATATGACATCACGGAACCTTGTTTGGCAATTGGCGGCCGCCTAACTGACCTATCGCGACGAGACATGACTGGACGTCTGTAATGGGGCCTCTAGTTCCATTTGACCGCATCACTTGAATGCTAACGTGCAGTTAACGCACTGAAAATTATGTTTTATTGTTGGCCCGTATGACGTCATTCTTGCTCATAACACGTCACTGTGGCGCAAAATTTGAAAGTTTTTAAATAATTCTTGCTTTTTTTTTTCGTTAAAAAACATCTTTTGTGGCTCTAATGGAGCTGAGTGAGATACTGAATCCTAGTTCTTTCAAATTAAACGAAGTTGTATTTTCTTTTCATGGCTCCTTTAAGTGCCCGCCCTACGCATACCTGGACGTAGCAGGCGGTGGCCTGCTTGAGGTCGCCCTGCTCGAGAGAGAGCTGCCCCAGGCGGCTCCACTCCTCGGCGTCCTGGGGGCTCAGGTAGGCCCCGATGAGGGCGAACTGCAGGGCACGCTGGGGCTCCCCCTTGGCCTCGTACACCATGCCCAGCGTCTGGAAGGGCTCCGGGGCCCGGGGCGCCAGCCGCACCACCTCCATGCACATCTTCACCGCGTCGTCGTGGCGGCCGCGCGCAAAGCATAGGTTCGCCTCCCCCATCAGGCCCTGCAGGTCGCGCGGCAGCCGCGTGCCCCCACCCTGCAAGGATGCGAGGACAGCGGACCATTGTTGACCGTGCACTCAAGCACATCGTCATCATCATCATCATCATCATCATCATGTCTGCTTGCACCCACTGTAGGACGAGGACTCAGCCAAATAAAGCTACCACACCAGAGGGGCCAACTTGTTCTGGTGAGGGTGATGAGAAAAAGACAAGCTGCCGAGACCCGTTGCAATTGGTGCTTTGACAGAACAACCTCGCAATGATGTTGAGCACAGGAAAGCAAGCGAGAATGTCATTTGTATCCCACAAAACCTGCCCAGTATGGTTGCGCCGATCTGGTGTAGCCTCCTGTGCTACACAGAGATGTTATTTCTTGCTCGACCAGCCAGCAATCCATACCTGGGCATTGCTTCCTTTCAGTGTACTTATACAACGCATGAAAAATACTACTGAAGAATGCGGGAAAGTGTCGAACGTGTATGTTCCCCCAGTGAAACCTAAGGAAATATTGCCTGCTGGAATACATGTTCTATGCATCAAGTAGCCGCATGGCGTGAGAGACGAAGTAGTAGTAGTACTAGCACGTATTGTTGGATGAGGCAGACTTAGCCTTGAATAACTGCCAGCAATTGCTCCGCCTAATCGTCCTCAATATTATATCAGATACACGCAATGTCACCACACCTCCCTCAGTCCTATTATAACAGTCCTATTATAACAGTCCTATTATAACTACACTTGCGATTCACAACAGTTTGAGAAAACAAGGATGAGAAAGGCAACACAACAACACATTGCCAGACAAGCCTCTATTCCCAAAAAGACACTGAATCACTAGACAAGATAACATCTTGCACCTTGTTCTGAAATTTTTGAAAGACACAAACCTTTGTGACTCGAAGTGGTTGGCCGCGATTAGTTTTAAAAGGTACTGCTCGGGTGGAGCAATTGCCAGCCTGCCTCCCAAAACTAGACCCACCCACCATTCATTAACAACTCACTCACTCACTTTGTTGAAAAAATGACGCTGCTGCTATATGAGCATTTACCAGCCCTGTGACGTCCCGCTTTAAGCTATTTGCGCTTAAATTTAGGGCCTGTTTTTTTTTATAGCAGAAAGAATGGTGGGGTAAAAACTGGAAGTTATGAAGTATAGAAGTACTGATGCGTGCTGCTGTTGGTACTGCGTGCACTGTGCTTGGTTTAGCTGCACAGCACTGCGGAGCTTTGGGGTTGTCTCAGACGACACTGGCCGATTAGCATAAGCGACGGTGCCTTACGTGACCGTATTTGTCAAGCAAACACCATGTTTCCCGAAATGATTATTTTCTACCTCAACAAAAACAAGCCAGGTACAAATACAGCCAAAAAGCAAAGGCAGAAAATGGCCCTTCGCGGTATGGTGGCACCATCTAGGTTGACTAACAGTAAACAACGCTCCGCAATCGGTTGCAGAGCGGTTCCAGTGATGTCATTGAAGACGTCACGAAAACACAATTTGGCGGGAGAATCCAAATTTGAACTTAGATTGATTAATTTCTGAGGGAATAAAGCGTCATTTGCTCCCGGACAAGCGCTGGGGCACTATAAAACTCTAAATCTTTCAAATCAAACAAACTTGTATTTTGTCTGCATGGCCCCTTTAACGAAACGTGATGAAGCGGTGCCGATTCACCGGCCAGTTTCTCTCCTAGTCTTTGCGACTTCACGAAAATTTGTTTGCGCGATTGGCGGCCGCCAATCGCGCAAACAAGGAAACATGACCGGGCGATCGTAGCGGTGCCTCTAGCTCCATTTGATCATAACACTGGAATGCTCAGACTGGCACGGATAACTCCATTTTTAGGGTTTCTCTTGTCATGTCTGCACTGACACTAAGTACAGTGAAACCTGATAGCTTGTCAACATTTAATTAGCTTTTTTTCTTTCCCGTGAAAATGCCTTTCGAGCTGGAACTGAGCAGGTTACTGAGGGCAAGTCCTTTAAAATTAAACGAGGTTGTTTTTGTCCTAATGCTCTTTTTAGCTTTTTCGTTATCGTGACTATTAAAATCGTTCAATTTGAACGATACCTTGGGAGCCCCTTTTCATAGCGTTCCAGCCTTTTCTGGAACAAGTAAAGCTATCTGGAGTTAGCTCAGAAAATGCCCTTTCAAAATCAGTTACGTTTTCATTTTTTCAACAAAAACATGATTTTTGACAGGCGTTTGCATCACCTGGGTGTGTGGAAAAGGGGTGTGGTCATCGTGTGTCCCTGCTAGCGAAGAAGAATGTGTGCCACTCCTAATTACTCTGCGTCAGCGTTTGGTTTTCGTTATAAGGGCATGAATGGTGAATCAGAAGACGACTTTCAATTGTCAGGTTTGCACTCTTACAGTAATAATCCCTGAAATCAGCTGAAAATATCAGGCAGTCCCTGCTCGCAAAGTTACTTTACGATTTTAGGCAGTTTTATTGCCTTTGCGTACATTGTTCTAAGTTGTGTTATAATTCTACTTACCGCAGGAACATTCACAAACAGTTTACAACAGTTTCGTTTTCGTTTCTGCATCGCGAAATTCATGTTTGGCGCTACTACGCAGTTACCCAACTTCAAGCCAACTTGCCATGGCGCCTTGAGCGTCCGCTAATGATCCTCGAAAAAAGCCTGCACTCCTCCTGGTTTCACCCAACCCTAACCCGATTTCTGTGATATGAACTTCCCAAGCAAGTCAACAGATAACACCCAGTCACCAGATATCAGTTCCGACGAGAAGAGCGCTTCAAACCAGCCTCACACACTGCCAGCTGTTTGCCTGTCAGTTTCGTTTCCATACGAGGCTATCTTCAGAGTCTAGTGTTCCTGCTTAGTTGAACTGTCTATTTGGACGGAGTCTCCAATACGTTTTGTAATGTTTCTTTTCAAAAATGTCAAGTGGCGCTGCAATGCAGGAGGCTCGTAGTGCTGATCCTTTTTTTATCGTGCAACAGCCACCCGGCCACAGTTCGCAGGTCACAATTCTAGCGCATCGCACCTTATTCCTGCAAACAAGGCTACAATAGCCAGTCAGAAGATGAGAAGATGATAATAAACCGCAAGTTTAAGTTTCCAGAGATAACTGACCGTGAACGACAACAAGCATCAACGACGGAGTTCCATTTTCAACTTCATGCATGTTTTTCCACATCGCATGCTTATCCCAAGTACTGTGCTGGCTGTAAATGCAAAGCGAGTTATTGACAAGATGTTTTCATGTTGCGTGGGGGTAAATTGCTGCCTTTGGTAATGTCAAACCGCCGCATTTCTTCCAAGGAACCACCCGAAATTGCACATTTTGAAATGGAGGTTGGGCTTCACCAAATGGCCCGAGCACCACGTGTGCTAACATTTTTTTTTTATCTGACAAACTGTTCCACGCAAGTCGACATTTCTTCTAGGGCGTGTTTTTGAAATGTTTTCCTACGAAATGTATTTTCTAATTATTTTTTTTTCTATTACCGCTGGTTTGTTATAACAATCCTTTTTTATCATTTTCTTCGGGAACTTGATAAAAATTTTGATAATTATCCGCTACTATGATGTATGAAATCATTTAAAAAGCTGGCGTAATTGGAAAGGGCTTTAAATCATGTGCATTTTGCGCTCCTGTAATTAGTGCCTAACCAATTTTTCATCAGGAAACACAACGTTTTCTCGGACCCCTAAAAAAATCGGTCAATTTTCCCACGGCAACGAAAGGGCTAAACAAATTTACAACACAAAGATAAACTGTGCAACTGGACAAACAATTATGCCACTGGGAAACAACACACCTCCTCCCAGTAAGTCGATACTATGAGGCCTATTTTTTTACACATTTCAAAAAGGCTTCACAATGGTCAAGAACAGAACAAATGCTTGCACCACCGGGTGAGAACGTTCAAAATACTCTGTCGGCATCATTGGATTGAGAACTCATCACCACAAGAAATTATCAGAAAATGTTTCGTCTTACGGAGTCACCTTGTACGATCGCTGTCGAGGTTACAAAAAAAAACAAGCACAAATGAGACACAGGTTAGGAAATCTGCCAGCAGCGTTATGTGCCAACCGAAACTGTGGATGCCACAACAGGAGATAAATGCTATAGGTACAGAACGCTTTTAAAGTGTGCAAGTCGTTTCACTTTGAGCTCATAACATGATCATACTTCGGAATATACTTTTAACTCCCCGTTTGCAAAAGTAGTACCATGCGCAAAGGAATTGACAAATGTATTCAGCAGTAACAGTTCACAAACCACGAGGAATAAAAGTGAGATCTATATACACCCTGGTAATTGTTTGCTCGACGATTTGAGCAAGGTAAACACACAAGAGTAAAATAGAAAATAAGCGCGGTACAACACTGCTGCGAATACTTCACAACCAGCCCGTTGCGATGTCATGGCCTGCTAATTACAATTCTCCAAATGTCTCTGCTCCAAAATTCAAGGGCTATTAGGGGCGAAGCCCCTTAGGCGCTGGGGTTGTTGGCGTCCCCTGTCGTCGTCGTAATCATCGTTTCAGGTACTCAAGGTACTAAAACACCGGGAAACTCGTTTACTCCTCATGCTAGAACGTAACAAGAACTAAAAAAAAACAATGGGACACTCGTTTATGCTTCACTCTGGAGCACTTCGTAACGGGTACTAAAAGAACACCGGGACACTCGTTTACGTTTCATGCTAGAGAGCTTCGTGCTTCAAAGACAAGATACGTTTACAGCAAAGCTGTATACCTCTACCCCCCAATGGTTTCATCTCCATTGGCAAAAATGCCAAGGTGCCAAATATACACTTATGCACTGCATGCTTTCCCCCCCACCAGGTTTCACGTTAGTGGAGACGGGCCGAGATTTTTTTTTTTCTGCGTCACTACATTTGTATTTTGA
The DNA here is from genome assembly GCF_048455015.1 of Haemaphysalis longicornis. NCBI lineage: Eukaryota > Metazoa > Arthropoda > Arachnida > Ixodida > Ixodidae > Haemaphysalis > Haemaphysalis longicornis. The sequence goes on from NW_027526422.1 coordinate 151,272,921, forward strand.
CGACCCAACATCCTGTCCTTAGACACATGGAAACGATATGTCATGCTGAATCGGAAAGTAAACAAGATTTAATATAAACGCCGACTTTTACTGAAATTACTTGGGTGAGAATGCAGCGTTGAGGCAAAATACAGAATCGAGCACTGCCAACTGCTTCAGAACACCCTCCAAGCATTCCCACTTGCACAAGCGCCTCCCCCCAAGTTTCGCGACTGTGGCATCACGAATGGTCTCGACAGATAGAAGGAAGACACCATGCCCAAGCATCTGTCAAACAACGCTCCAGTTCTTCCCGAGAATGGCGATTAGCTGAGGGTGTGACAGATTGATCTCGTTTCTTTTTTTTTTTTTTCCATTCTTTTTCTGGAAACTCTTTATGTAGCTTTGAGACCGACCGAAATGCTAGCAAGCACTTCTGAACTAAATTGAGGGACTAGCTGCATGCATGCCCATCAATCCTGTACCCAGTTCATCACTGCGCAGAATTGAAGGAAAACAGCCACGAGTAAACCTGCCCTAAAGAACTGTAGACTTGACAGCTTATCCGTGTTCTTACAAGCTGCCAAGCTACAACCGCCATCCTGAATTTCCGTATTTTTTTTTTTGGGGGGGGGGGTTGCTTTTTCAGTACTTTACTGTATAGGTCAACTAAAGCAATGCAAATTTCAGTGCTGGTCCATAACCCACACCCATTCTCTGCGCTCCATTCTGCTCGGAATGACTCAAAATAGTGCAATGTGGAAGCCAATGAGGGCAGGTTGCCGAACTACCTTGCTCTTTTTCAGCCGGGGCCGGAGGAAAGCGTCCTCTTGAGCATCATCTGCAAAGCGCCAAGGGTGAAGTCAGCATCTCCAGAGGCATCGGAGCCAGCAAGGCCCCCCTCAAGTCTTTGAGACAGCCACAAGTAGCAACAGGCACGACAAAGTCAAACAAAAGACTTGTAAACACCCCCCCCCACACACACACACCCACACACACACACACACACACACACACACGCAAGAACAAGCAATAAGGCCAGATTTAAATTTCCCAAGAAAAAATCGACCATCTCCTAACGCCGTCTTATGTAGTCACCAGAGAAAACTAACTAAAGAAGGAAAAAAAAAAATTGAAATCGTTCCACTCAACGTGAAAGCTGACGGAAGTGCAGAAAAAGTGATTCCCCATAATGGGCTGCAGCGCCGTTGTCCGCTAACTGCTACCACCCACAGCAATTCAAATTTCCCGCCTTCTCAGTGCTCGCACGCCCCCTGCCTGAAACTGCGCCAGCGGGAGTTCCGTTCTCTTTGCGCTTGCTTTTCCTCCTGCACGTACTGGCGTTGCACCGCCATCTTTTTTTCGCTTAAAAACACAACCCAACAAGCGTTCCGAACTAAACGAACGCGGGCACTGCCGGTGCCGGATATACTTTGCCTCAAATGTACCTGCAGTTTTCTTTGCGCTAAACAACAGGGAGAGTATGACAAGCGGCAGCGGTTCACGAGTTTCAAACGGTTATGACTATTTAAACCGCTTGGTTTTCGAAGAGACTGTGCGGCGCCGTACGAGGGGTACGCCGGGCTCTACTTGGGTCCGTTATCTCGCAGCACCGCCTGATTCCGGCAGTCGCTTGACATCGACCGTTACAGCGAGCTACGACGACAAGGTGAGCCCCTAAAGTGCTCTGCGCTTTAAAACATGGAGAGAAATACCAGCTAGCATGCAATGGGCATCCATTCAGGCATGCGGGAAAGACTAAGAATGCAACACCCACCTTCGTCCTTCAACCCTCCCTCGCGGTTCGACAGGGAGGAGTCCATGCCGTCTGTGAACTCGGCAAAGGTGATCTCACCTGACCACACACCCAGGGAACAGTGAAAGTTGGAAATTAACACACCAAGCATCAAATCCCGCTCATGGTTACCACAATTAACTTAAAAAAATTTGTATTAAAAAGCTATAACGTACACTAAGAGCATGTAAGGACGTAACAAGTGCCCTTGATAAATGCCAAATACTTCTGAGCAGGTAACTTCTAGTACCATTTCTCAGCAATTTACGCACAAAATGAACCAACTAGCCTGGCTTTAGGCATGCCAGTTGCCCCTGAATGCCTTGACATATAGGTGACGACTCTTGCTGCCATTCAGGCAATAAAAATTCCCCTTCGAGGCGTATGCCACTTTCTGCAACGATTCGTCGTCACTCAAAAAAAAAAACCATGCCCTCTAGGCCTGTATTCTGTGGCAATGCATAAGGGAACCTAAGTGTTGTGCTTATATTGTCCAATTTAGAGAGCCCAGCAATCACCAGCACATGTTTACCATGCTAGCGCGTGGCACCGAAACCAGGATCAGGCAATGTTGGGTGAGCACGCTCTCAGTTGCACCCGTTGATTTGCGCATGACTGAGAAAACTGCCAGAAATATCTTTTTCGTCGCCCTGACCCATCAGAGCGAGGTAGCGAAGTGCTCAGGCGTGAATAGGCGCATCGAGCGCAGGAGTGCTCAGCCAAATTAACTCTGCATGTGGTCTGTACATTGTTAAGAACTCAATTTACCAACCGAAAAACGTTGCAACGCAGAAAGCCACATTCAGGGATTGGGGATGCCGCATACCTTTCTGACAAAATGTACTTACTGACAGCCCACCAGCTTACACGGTTTGTGTGCTCACAGCAAAAGATAAGTAATGCTGTAAAGTGAGTTTTAAGGGCGTCAAAACCCAAAACAATGAATCCAGTGGCAACAGAAAGGCACTTAAAGCGCGCCGGCTTCGTCACTTATGTAGCCGCTCTGTAAATACACTTGAAGCGAAAACCAATATCACCTGTGGGTACGAGATTTCGGCGCGTGTTAAAGATCCCCAGGCGGTCAAAATTGATCCAGAGCCCTCCACTACGGTGCGCCTTATCGTCTGCATTGCATCGGTGCTTTAACCCCAACAATCAATCAAGTAGGCTTGAAGCAATGCCAGCTGCAATTATTCAAAATAAATATTACACAACTTGACCCATAGGGCCAGGCGCTTTTGTGGAGTGCTGTATCACCGCCTAAACACCACTTACAACGTGGGTAGGGGCAGTGAGAGAAGACGCTTTGGCGAGAAAGCGACTCCCCCAACCACGCAAAAAGACAACTAAACTAGATGGACTTGCCGTTGATGTACTTGTTGGTGAGCACCGAGCGCAGCTTCTCCGCATCATCGGCGGTCCCCTGTGGAAACAGTTGCGATTCCGTTAACGAGGCAGGCCCTATTACAGTGTTCAAATGACCAATGAGAATGAAGCAAAAGCACAACGATGCACAGCAGCTGCATGATTAAAGGTACTGCCAAACGGTAAAAACAGTGCTGTTCCCTCCAATAAAAGGGGAAAAAAGGGCTGTGAACACACTCATGCTTGTACAGTCACGGACAGACTAAGCTGAAACAAAACAACAGCAGACGACAGATACTGGTAGCGCGGCCCACAAAAGAAATCTCCGACGAGATTAAATGTGTTGCCGTGCGAGTCGGCCCGTGTCGACTGCTACACAAAAGATCCTTCTGCCAGCACGTGCATGTTTTGTCCGATTTCGCTTATCTGGAAATGACTTCTAGGAGCCCGCTTACGTCTGAAAGTGATTCACTGGATCGGCGGTGTTTTGGGCGACGAAATGAAGTGCATATTTGTAAACAGCTTTTTTTTGTTGTTGTTGTTTCACCCTGGTAAGCCCTGATTGCTTTCTTATTTCGGTCAGATGAGCGTGCATGCACTCAGCATGACGAGAAGAAAAGCAGTCAGACAAAAAGTTTTCAGACAAGGCAGATCACGGAAAACGCATGCGTGAAAGTTGCCGAAAACGCATGCCGATCACGGTGTCGCAGAGTTCTGTCTTTTAAACGAGCCCCAGAGGGGGGGCTCGAACACGCAACGTCGTAAGCGAAGCACCCGACTCTGCGCGTCTCAAGCTCACCGTTGCGCCGGGCGGGGCCTCATCTTCTTCGCTGCTCGAGTCCAGGGAATCGCTGTCATCCTGGACCAGGCCCCCTCGCTGCAACAGCGGGAAAACGACACCCCGCCGTCACCTACGCGGCCCGAAGTAGTCGACCACTGGCCAACGCTTACGTTTTTCTTCAGCGCCTTGTAGGCCTCCCACTGCTCCTCGGTGATGTCACCCAGCAGGCTGCTGAACGGATCAGCCGCACCGCTTGTGCCTTCCGCCATGATCAATGTCTAAAGAAACCACACAGCGCAGGCACAAACAGCATTCGAGAATTTGAATTCGCGACACTTCTAGGGCGCGGCCATGATGATGATGATGATCGTTGTGGCCAGAAACCCTTTGTATCGGGCGGACACCGAAATGTCCAAGCCAGGTGGAAAGTTAACAAAATACATATAAAAAGAAAAAAAAACCGGCTGAATGCCTAAAGTCATTGCACCGTCCCCACCAGCGAGAAAGCTAAAGGTAGCAGTTTTCCTGCAGTCTTGTGCATATGGTACACTGCATGCGTATGTACGTCCACTGCACTGTCACCATTCACTGCAGTTCACTCGTGCGTTCACTGCACCGTCACCACAGCCGCACCCAGCCGAACCGATCGCTGCCAGAGTTGCAGTCGCTCTTTCGTCGTGTGTACGTCCATGGCATTGTCGACACCAACCGCAGCGCCGCGTCGCGGTTGATGCCCCCTTCGATGTAGCAGACGCCACGGCCGGACTCGACTCCCTTTCCGTGCAAAAAGAGTCGAGTCCAGCCGTGAAGACGCCAGCAATTCGTAAACCTCTGGTAATAACTGTATGTAGTGGCAAGTTGTTCGGGCAACATTAGTTATTAAGCTCGATGAGTGTGTTTGTCCTGTCATTCATGCCATAACAAAAACATCAGCGTGGCACAGGTTCAAGCGTCCCTATAATATTGCATCAAAAATGATAAGTAATCGCTGTTGTCTGCCCGATAATTTTGTTTTGGGCTGCCAGGGACAGCGTATTCGTGTAAAACATGTTTAGGTCTACCTAACGAGCCATGAAACAAGGAAGATAGGAGAAGCGCGAAGTGATAGAAAACGAACTTTTTTTCTTTTTTGAATCGCGAAACAAACTCAAGTGGGACACATTACAGCTTGAAAGGTCATTCTTGGAGCATTCTAAATGTTGTTGTTACTGGTTAAGCGCTTAGACCTTTCCAGAAACTGCAGCGCCGCTCCTTCCCCTGGCGGGCCCGCGCAAGGCGCCATGGGAACTGCGTGCGCGCGCGGTGCGTGCGGCGACAGGGTGGTCGCGCCGCGCGCCGCGTTCGCGGAGCGAGACCGTCAAAGGACAAAGTTTAAGTAGAGTGAAATGCTGTGCTTTCAAACTTATGTTCCGCATCAATGAAAGCATCTTTAAACCATAGAACCCAAAATAAGAAATAAACTCCGCATTCTTCTGAAACTGCCTGCACCGCATGAGAACATTTTGTCGCCTGCTAGCTACGTCGTCTGCTAAGGCAGAGTGGAACCACCTGCTTCCAGTTGAAAAGCGTCTTCGCGCTTCTGACGGCCCGCGGAAAAAGGAAAATTCCTCAACGCGAGGAAATATAAAACAAATGTGACACTTGAGCTCCCCGAGACAAATACAAATAACCAGCTCTTGCTTCCGCCAGCCGGGAGGGAAAGGGGGGGAGGGGGAGCGTGGTAGCCGAGTGGGAAAACGAAGAAGCCCATATCGTGTGCACACGTTATTCGTGATGCATTTCCACGTGTATAAAGCTACACTCGTTTACACCTGTCTTGGCGATTGTAGTGTACGATATATACTGACGATATGGCGCCAAGGAAGCTGCAGGAGTCGAACAAACGTTCTGTGCGCTCGGTTAGGACACCTTTACGCTACGAGACCGGCATGTTTTTTTGCACAAGTTTCCGAAGGACAAGAAAATTAAATAGGATTAATGTGCTCGCCGGATAAATCGCCAGGGTCGTGATGGCCGATTCGCTTTGTGGGAGCCGTCCGAGCATCACAGGATATGTGGAGCCCACTCCAACGCGAGCAGACGCAAATGTTACATGAACCGTATGCGACCATTTTTCCACACCGGGTCTTCACCGAAAGGTGTCGTCCGGTAAAGACAGCTAAGCCCAGCATTAGAACGTAAGTTATGCTTTTTATGTTTTTTTGTTTCCTAGCTGCCGCGAAGTGAACGAAACGCCGCCCTACTAAGCGCCCGTACCGCTTCCAGGCATCCAAGACGAACTAATGATATGCAGCACTGTCGAGATACTCCTGTCAGCTCAGAGTAATTAGCTCCCGTTTTGTAATAAATTTTAGCACAAAGGGCGTAACAAGGTGATAAAGCAATGCTTTCGCTCCAGCAGACAACGATAAGGTTTCTCCAACGACAGCGACTGCCTGCAGCCCATTTCCTGCGGCATTGGAGTAACGGGGTTTCTGCTGTTGTGAGTTCAGCATTTCGACTATTTCTTTTCGGTCGCCCATTGTGGAATTATTTCCCACTTTTAAGGTGTGGTGTGCTTCCTGTGTGAAAACAAAGGAGACAGCTCGCCATAGCTGACCCAGGATTCTTGATCGAAGATGAGCTCCGTGAACATGGTGTTAAATACCCCCCATGTAAAATGGTCGGCGTCAACTGACAGTAGCGGAGCAAACACGCACACGGCAGATCGCCAACCTGAGGAGACACGCTGAGCGAGTTATTCGAAAAGTGAAGAACTTGGGAATATATACTACATGAGGTATGATTTACCAAATGCGATGGCTGATAAGCCAAACCAGATATAGAAAATTGGTTGCTACCTGAACAACTTCCTATATAAACCACTTCTCAATCGATAAGTAAGCAAAATGTCAACCTTGCATGTTTTGTATTAGCGCCCTCTGAAAAGTTTTACCTTTTAGTCGGTATTGGTTAGTTTTGCTAATGGAATAAAAGTGTATGTGTCTTTTATTGTAATGATACCATAGTAGCTGCCTCGTCTTTTTTTCGACAGAAATGAACATTTTTATTTTCATATTTACTCACAGCCGAAAACAGCGAAAGAGGTCAGGATTGCACAATATAACTTGCCACCTCTTAGGCAACAGTACTTGAAACAAATACAGACATAGTGTAGCATGAATCCATGAGATACACACTGCAACTCCCCAAAATGCAGCAGTTTGTTGAAGAAATGTGGGCTGTGGTAAGAATGCTGAAGTTTAAAAAAAAAAAAAAAAGCCAGTTAATAAAACAGCTGTCCAGGATAGCAGATGTTTGGCATGCATCACACAATGCTAAACGCCGAAGCTGCACCGTCAAAAAATGCTGCTTCCACAGGCGCTGTCGCGCACGGCACGGTTTGGCACGGCAGACCTACATGAAGAGCGGCCCGTGCGGCAGCGGCGGCGGCTGCTGCGGCGCTCACAGTTCCCAGGCTGCATTGCGGCCGCCGTTTGGGGGCGCGCGCAACTTTCCGGAAAGGTCTATTTTGTTTTGGGCTGCCAGGGACAGCGTATTCGTGTAAAACATGTTTAGGTCTACCTAACGAGCCATGAAACAAGGAAGATAGGAGAAGCGCGAAGTGATAGAAAACGAACTTCTTTTCTTTTTTGAATCGCGAAACAAACTCAAGTGGGACACATTACAGCTTGAAAGGTCATTCTTGGAGCATTCTAAATGTTGTTGTTACTGGTTAAGCGCTTCTGCCTGTTTGTACTGCAGTACACTCAAGAGAAAAATATTTGAACCGGTTTTAATTGGTTTCCGCGGGTTTCAAATGCCCGGCAGCTGGTTCCAGCTAGCTGAGCTTCTGTTGCTCCTAACTGAGCGGCACCTGAGCAGCAACTTGGCTTCTGTTAGGCACAGCTAGGGTTCAGTTGGGACCAACTCTGCTTCAACTGGTCCCAACTAGGTTTCAGTTGGGAGCAACAAGATTTCAGTTTATCGGCTGAACTTGGGCATATTAGTTGGTATGTTGCTCAAATAGTGCAGACAGTAACTAGGGGTAGACAAGATTTCTTTTTTTTTATACGAATGTAGTACAGGAGCACAAACTGCACGAATTCAGATAGAAAACGCACCAACTGCTTCTTGAAAAAAAATTGGCGCAGTTTGCACTATGATCTGCAAGCCTGGAGAAACAGTAGAAGAGCTGGGGGTCAACCTATATATCTTCTCCCCACACTGACAGCTATCCCAGAAGAGAGGGAGCAGCCGGACCCCAGCAGTGCAAAACCGTTTTGGACGGCGCTGTATAGCAAAGACCATTAAATGATGATTATGATGATGATGTCCTCAAAGATTTTGGCACGTACCCACAGACCATTAAAGTATATACGTACAGTGGATTGTCATATCCCTTTCGTCGTCGTCTTCCGACGGCACAGCCGCTTAGGGAAAATCATCTTGTAGCGCGTCCTCGCCACTCGTTCGTCAGCTGGTGATGACGATAATAATAACTTTATTTTGCCAAAAGCTGGGTGAAAGAACAGAGGGGAAGTGGGAGCCTTCCTGGATTCCTTCCCTTCAGATGCATGCGGCCTGCAGCCCTTGGGCGCGAGTTGGACGACCCTGGTCTGAATTTCGGGGTCGGAGCTAAGCAAACAGGTCTCCCACTGCTCCGCACTTGTAATGCGTAAGCATGCTCGTAAAGTTCGTGGTTGATCATCACAAGCCCAAATCATGTGAGTGAGTGTGGCTCGCTTCAGCACCACTTGCATTGGTCGTTGTAAAGGTCGGGGTAAATGTGGCTGAATAATGCAAAGTTGAGGAATGCATTAGCCTGTAGCTGACGCCAGGCTACAGATTGACGTCTTTTGAACGTGGGATGCGCTGCGGGATATTAAATGCAGAGCATTTCTTCAGCTCACGATGTCACCCGGCGTTGTCGGCGTGCCTCGGCGTCCGCAACAGCCGTTCCAGGTGCGCCCCCTCCCCCAATCCTCCTCTCCCGCATCACGCTACCCTCCTCGCTCTCAACAACAGGCCCGCACCCCTCCCCCTACACTATATAAAAAAATAATACTTACCGGCGCCTGGTTTCGATCCCACGACCCTGCGGGCGGAACGCAGGGTACATGGTGCTCTATATCCACTGCGCCACAAAGCCGACACAGAATGGAAGGCTACGAACGCGCCTTATATCCTTGACTCATTCAAACTACGTCAAGAAGCTGCTGATACAACGCATTCACTACCTGTGGGCGCAACGCGAGGTACATGGTGCTCTTCCCACTGCGCCACAAAACCGACACAGAATGAAAGGTACGAACGCGCCTTATATCCTTGACTCATTCAAACTACGTCAAGAAGCTGCTGATACAACGCATTCACTACCGCCAACTCCCCAAACACTAAACGTTAACGCAATACACCCACCCCCTATGCGACGCATTTACTCGAGTCCCCCTCGCGGGGAGATGGGCCTTTTTTTCTGTCGCTCCGTGCTATAGTGTTATGTCCCGGTAGGTCGCCAGCCTGTCCCTAGCCCCCTGGTCCGAGCCAGCAGCGTGGTCAGGGCAATCCCGGGAGCTACAACCTCGGGCCGCCTCATGTGCTAGGTCGTTTCCTGGCAAAGATACATGGGCCGGTACGTGTCCAGATTATTTGCACGTTGCGCATGGGAGTGGCCTGGACGGAGCGTAATATGCGTAGGGCTGTATTAGAGATCCTGCCGATTTCGTTATTCTGGAGAGCTGTTTTGGAGCCCCTCGCGCTGGCTTTAGCCGTCGTGGAGGCGATGGCAAGAGCGATAGCGGCCTCTTTTCCTTCCTTAGCGTGATTAGTGTAAATATAGAGGCTGTTGTCAGAGAGTTGTCTGTTGCCACGATGGCCATGGCGCGCGTAAGGTTGTAGTCAGCGGCGTCAACATAACATATGGCAGAGTCATCTCTGAAACACTGGGGCAGGGCAGACGCTCGGGCATGACGGCGATCCTGCTGTACCGGGTGCATGTTTCTGGGTATGGGGGAGACGTACGCCTTCTTAAGGTGAGGAGGGAGCGAATTCTTGGTTTCATATTGGCTAGCGCGGAATGCTTAGTTTCTGCAGTAGAAGGCGTCGTGTGTGTCTGCTTGATAATCGCAGGTATTGGGCTGTGCGCTCCGCTTCTACAAGTTCTATTGGGGTATTATGGATGCCCATAGCCATGAAACGTTCGGTGGATGCCGTGATGGGAATTCCCGCGGCCTGTTTATAGGCTTTGCGAATTATGCAGTCAATTTTACCTTGTCAGCTTTTTCGAGCTGGATGTATGGAGGGATATACGTGATACGGCCTATAATAAAGGCTTCCAATGGCCGGATGAGGTTGCGCTCCTTAAGTCCATGGTGGCGGTGCGCAATTTGTAAAATAAGGTGGCTTATTTGTAGGGAACTTGCAGAGATGGTGTCCGTATTGGAGCCGGATTGATGAATGCGGAGTCCAAGAACACGTATGCACGGTACGATCGGGATAAAGCGATCTTGTAATGTGAGCTGAATGTCTGGAGTACCTTAACGGTGTCGTTTGCAGGGAGGACTGCAGAGAAGAAGTTCGGACTTCTGCGGAGAACACATCAGACCGCGTTCTCCAGCGTAAGCTACCACTATGTCAACAGCTTGTTGTAGGCGGTCTTCGATGTGCGCGTCATTGCCTTCAGCCGTCCATATCGTGATATCATCAGCGTATAATCTGTGGTACACATGCGGGATAGTAGAGAGAAGAGGAGGGAGTTTTATCATTGCTACATTGAATAAAAATGGCGATAGGACCGATCCCTGACTCGGTGCAGGATTACCCAGGGAGATGGCAGCCGATCCAATGCCCCCAAACAGAAATTTCGCCATGCGGTCCATAAGAAAGGCCTTTATGTAGTCGTACGTTTTGGGGCCCACATGGATAGTCTATCAGATTGTTCAAGATCGCATCATGCCGGACGTGATCAAAAGCCAGAGTTCGAGTGCCACGATAACTCTAGTGTCCCCTGCGGGGCATGCCTCGGTGTTAATGATTTGATGTTGTAATTTTAGCATGACCTCTTGCGCAGAGAGTCGTAGCCGAAAGTGAACATAGATGGGGTAAGTAGCTGGGAAGATTCAACGTAACGATGCAGGCAGGTCGATCACGACCACGTAGGTGCTTCATAAGTTTCCATACACAGGTGTGGATTAGGTGGGTCGCATATTGTTAATGTGAAGGTTCTTTACGGGTTTTAGTATGAGAAGGATCTCAATTGGATGCCTTCTACTCAGGCGGTAGGGTGCCAGAGTACCGGCAAAGGTTCATGTATTTTGGGAGAACTCCCAGAGATGAGTCACCCAGATTAGAAAGAATTTTGTCGGAAATTTTATCCTGCCGGGGGCGGATTTGCTGCGTAGCCGTCGTTCTGCAGCACGCACTTCTGGCACGGAGAGAGGACTGTCCAGTTCCGGATTAGGGCTACCGGTGTACTTGGGTAGGGGCTGTGTGGGATGAGCACCCACATACCGGCGCTGTAATTCCCGCAAAATTCCGAGGAGTCGTCACAATTGGGCAGCAGGGCTTTGAGATTTTTCTGCTGTGTAGTTTTGCGACCTCCTGGGTCAAAGGAGCGGAGGGTGTTCCATATTGGGGCAACTCCCATACTGTGGTCCATGCGATCGCAAACCACCAACAAATTTTGACGGGTTAGACGGACGCATGCGCTTCAATTTCTTTGTTGAGCCAAGCCAGTCGCCTCCTCAGAGAGATTGTGTTTTTGGAGTTGTTGTCGGCTCTGTATGCTTGTCTGGGCTTCCCACATATGCAATAGACGACTATCAACTTCAGTCAGCCCGGTCTCTTTTGGCATGCTTTTGGCTGCCAAATTGACGTGTACCTGAAGTTCTGCAACCCATCCCATGATATCCTTGATGGGGCCACTGGTAGAGTCGGGGACCGCCGAGCGCAAAAGTCGGTCCTGTAGCCGTCTCCACGTGTACATTGTGAAGGGATATGGCTTGACAGATTCACCGTCATCGTCTTCGGCGCGGCGGACCCATGGCGCGCCGGTCGCTATACACGACGATGGCGACGAAGCGGGAGCTCCTGATGTGCCGCAAGCCCACGCGCAAAATTGGACGACGACGGGCGGTCGCCCCGAGGCACGCGCTAACGTGCCTTCGGGGTTTTCTGTCTACGCCGGACAGATTTGTGTCGGCCTAAACAGCTCTGCTGTTAAAAGAATGAGTGCTGATTGCATTTCGTTTCGTGTAATGTCGTTTTCGGTGCAGCGCGTTTCATGTGAGTCATGGTACCGTGACTCCGTAAGTCGCCGTAAACACGTGTTTACGGTGAGTTTTTACTAATAGACCTTACGCAAAAACTGGCGCCATCTTGTGGGAACCGCATGCGCTTCCGCCATGTTGGGGGATTCCCTGATCTCCGGATACCGCTGTTACAGTGAACTAGAATTCTAGTTCACTATACCGCTGTATACATGATAGCCCAAGGTTAGCGACGCGCACGTCGGCATTTATCGTTGTCCAAGATGCCCAAATACTACCTTGTAACTTGCTGTGCTCAAAGATGATACGAGGACGACCACGGAAATAGCGTACACATCTTTTTTTTTATTTTTCTTTCTGAACGGAAGCGTGACTCGAGCCCTGCGTGAAGTCGCTGGCGGGTGTCGACTTCCCTTCGCGCAGTAATATTATAGCTAGATCCCATGCCTAGTCAGGAAACGAATAATATGTGCAGGACTAAACAGGTCCCAAAGTCAGCTGTTTTCCAGCCCTGTATTTGCCGAGGAGTAGTCAAGGCGCACTGCATCTGTCAGCTCGTACTTTGTCCTGCGGGTAGAGTTTTGAGTCTGCCGTTCGTGCTTTGGGCGCCCGCATTTACTTTTTATTCTAGAGGTTCGGTAGGCTTTTATGGAAGTACTACGCATTCTTTTGTTTGCCAAACGTTACATGAAATAAGGGATCTCGCGGAGTTGCAACCTTCACGTATAGCGCCATGAGTAGCGCAAGTAACGTACATAGTAACCCGTGTATCGGTCATTTACCGCTCGTCGCCTGCGGTTCGACCGCAGCCTATTTTCCAAAGATCAAATTTTTCGAGCGGACGTTTCTAAGCGGTAGAGTGTACCCAGTTTTGTTGTCTAGGGCGCGAGCACGGGACGCTCAGCGGTCGCCGCAAGGCACGCGCTCACGAGCGCTCGACATTTTCTCGCTCTTTAAGGCTTTCGCAGTTTTTTTTTTTTTAAGTGCGAATGCACTTCTTAAGCGAGCCTGAATCGTCCGCCGCCGTCGTCCGCATAGCAACAGCTGCGGGTGCGCGCGCTCCTCGTCTTCCTCCTCGTCTTCCCTAGCAACGGGGGGAGATGGGCGCGCGCTACTCTCCTCCTCCTCTCTCCGCTCAGTGACTGCGGGTGTTGGACGCCTCCTCTCCACTTCGGGCGGGAGAGCTCTCGCTCGCGTAGCGGGCGCTCCGCATTCCGACGCGTGAGGGCGCTCGTGTAGCCCTCGCCGTAACGGCGGGCGCTACTCTCCTCCTCCTCTCTCCGCTCAGTGACTGCGGGTGTTGGGCGCCTCCTCTCCACTCCAAGATCACGATATCCACCGTAATCGCGCAATCAACAACCGTGCATTCGCACTTACACACTCTCCCCCTCGGGGAAGTGCGAGGGAATTTTTTTTTTTGCTAAAGCCTTTGCGTGTGCTGGGAACGCTCGGCGGTCGCCGCGAGGCACGCGCTCACCAGCGCTCGGCAATTTATTGGTAATTTAATTATTCATTGGTAATTTATTGGCAATGTTTAACGCGTTACACGCCACACACGTTACGCGCTACACATTACGCCCAGCTGAAACAGCTCCACTGTTAAAAAATGCCAGGTATGGAATTTATTTTTTAAGTGTTTTTTTTTCGTTTGCAGGTTTCCTCTGCATCCCAGAGGATCCTTAGCGTATAGCTATATCGCGAGTGCACCCCCCTCCCCCCTTTCGACCCAGGACAGCCCGCAAGGTTCGAAGCGTCTCAGGAATGACCTCCTGAGAAACCCGCAGGATGCGAACCGACACGAACGTACTTTCAAAGCCAAAAAAAAAAAAAGAATAGCGACAGCCGCCAACATCTTCCCTGCCGGTGCCTCCCTGACTGCTTTTTCGACGCATAATGCGTATTTACGAAGTCGCCCGCAAATGTGGGCAACAGAGAAAGGTCCACAGATCACTCGTCGCTCATTTTGCTGCGATTAAATCTGAATATAAAAGTATCGCCAAGCCGAGACAGCCCCTCACACGCTCCGTACCAAGCAATCCCGCGACCGCCATCCCCCAACATGGCGTCGCGTGCTCGTTTCGTTTTTCTTCCGGTAGATGGCGGCACTTTTGCATAAGGTCTATACCCTAGCAAAGAAAATTATAGAAACCTGATTTAATACATTCCTGTCCTTGTGGTACATAGACTCTTCGAGCCCATTAGATATATTGGACATATTAGTTTTCTACGAGAATTCGTTGACCTAATACAAATATCAAGTTCTGATACAATTGTACGTTCCTTAATTCCACGAGTTTCTTCTACAAATTTCCTCGGGTACATAGGCCCTGATGCCTCAAAAATTGTGCAAAGGTGACAGAACCCTTGTTTTGTTAATGCTAGAAGAAATAAAGTCACACAATGTCACACCCCACGTTTATTTACATCATCTTGAACTACACAAAATAATAAATAAAAATACATGAAATTATTCAAACATTTTGTTTTGTGCTGAATTGTTTAGTCCGTTTTCAGCAGGTAAAATCTTCCGACCTAAATTACGACGCGCGCGGGTTCGCACATAGAACAGTGGACTTTGGTTATGCCGGGTATTAACTGGGTTTATGAAAGTTTCTAGAGCGGCAGAGAGTACAAGCGACTACTTGGCTGAAGGGCAGAAGAGAAAAAATTGAAGTTGTGGCCAGGACGAAACCTGATTCATCGTCCGCTCAAAATTCTCCGCTCGCCGCCGAAGGAAGTTCACGGAGCAGGAATACAGTAAAATTTACCTCGTTAGTTCAGCCCCGTTAATACAAAAATTCGGATAATTCGGCGTTCCTGCTCCTTTACTTGAAAAATCCCGGGCCATCTCCACTAACGGGAAACCTGGGGAAGGGCGAAGCATGTAGTGTACAAGTGTATTCAAAGATCGTTAGTCTCTCTCTCTCCTGCCTCACAGCGCGCGCTTACTGGGCGCCCGAGGAGCGCCGGTGGGAAGAGCGATCGCGCTGTTGCTGAGGCGGTGGCGCCCTCTCTTGCGTTGAACCGGATTAAAGCAATTAAATGACAGACAGACTGGCCGTAAGTTGTCTTCGTGTCACACGTCGAAGCATGCTAAGAAGTATGTTGTGCAGGAGAAAACTTGGCGTTTGAAACCAATTTGGAGAGGGAATTCGAGACGGGATTCCGAGAAGGAGGGTACGTATGAAACGTTTCTCATCGTCTCGGCAGGGTTGTCGTTTGCGCTCGGCCAGTGCCACTATATTCTGCGTAGCCTTTAAAGATAATCTGCAAAAATAATCTTTACGATGAATACATAGTGGGGGGGGGGTGCGGGGGGGGGGGTCCGATTGTTCACAGGCGCCTTGTCATTCATATGCGGTTTTGATGCTGAGCGCTCGGCACCTTAGGCCTTGGCGCCTTGGCGTTTTTGCCCACGGAGATGAAACCGTTGTGGGGGGTAGAGGTTGTGGGGTAGAGGTATACAACTTCGCTGCAAAAATCTCGTGTCTTTGAAGCACGAAGCATTCTAGCGCGAGGCGTTGAAAAACGAGTGTCCCGGTGTATTCTTTTGGTACGCGTTAAGCTCTAGCGCGAGGCGTTAAAAAACGAGCGCCCCGGTGTTTTAGTACCGTGACTATATGAGACGACGACGACAGGAGACGCCGGCATCCCGAACCCCGAAGGTGCTTAGCCCCTAAAATGTACATTGCCCTATGGCCGGAGGCCTTCGTTATTTCGGTGCAAATATTTACGCGCACCGCTTGATTCGGTGGTCCCCTCTAGCGTGTAGTATCAGTATGAAACTCTATGCACCAGAAAGCGCGCGCACAATGGCACCTCCACGAAAGCACGTGCTCGGCAAAACACAGCCGCAACATCCGCTCCTTCTTCAAGCTTCTTTGCAAACATTTAGAGCTTGTAACTAAGTTAAATACGACATTTAATTAAAACGTAGGGCAACGCTCTACACATTTTTGGAAGGACGTCATGTGGAGACCAGAAATTTGTTTCAACGTGCGTTAATTGTAGTTAATGCCACTTAAGTCACCGGCGCATCTACCCGGGCCGTATCTCCTGGCTTCAGAAAGCTGGTCTATTTCCAGGCATACTTACCTGGTGTCGGAGTTGCGCCGGTCAAGACGGGCGCGCTTCCAGGGCGAGGCGCGGGCATTGCACTGCGCCCGTGTTGACCCCTGCCACTACCCCAAACTGGGGCAGATGGGGCATGTAATTTTTGGTAGCTGGGGGGACTGCGTGCGCGCTTTCCCCCCCTTCCTTTTGCAAATCCAAAATCAGAGCAGCACTCCAGTGCTACGCTACAATAGCGCGACAACTCACTTCTGAAAGGCACGTTGTTCTGGTGTTTGCCACCCGTGCCGCAGCGCCACTTTACACATCATTGATGTGTGAGGCGGAATTTTTAAGCGAAGCTTGAATAGGCTGCTTTGTACCACTACAGAGCGTCTCGACGTTACGTGCATGTCCTCCACCACACACGTCGCTCTGTTTCCAACGCTCGCATATTGCGAAGACTTCAAACGCACACCTACCACAATAACTTCGCCCTCGACCGCACCCAACTGGTCCCGGTGCGAGGCTCCTAACACTATCCCGCAGTTTGCCTGGATGGGCTCACTCACCCCCGCCGCCATGTTGGTGGGAGAGCGAGTAGCGCAGTGGCCAGTTCGAACACCAAGAAACCCTGACCTCCCAGGTGAGGCGACGGCCCGCGGCCTATCGGATTAGGATGATCGCCCCTCCTTCTTGACCCCTCCCTCTTTATATCAATCAACATTTTGAAATAACAATGAATTATCTACAGGTATGCTATTACCGCTGAATAACTCCGCCAATCACCCATATTTGTGCTGATGCAGGGCTTTATGATGTTGTGGCAAAGAATGCTACACATTAAACAAAAAAGGCAGTTCCACAAGCAAGCTGCCGAAGTGTTTAATAGCACGCTTCTGCCCTGAGCCGTATGTAAATCTAATTTCAAAGATTGCCCCCAAAGATACAACTATGGGACAAGCGGGACAATGGGCCAATTATGGCGAAGTCTTTTAAACACAAGACAAAGGGAGTGAAGTAGATAAACTTCACATAAAGCAAGAGCGATCCTCGGGCGCTCACCAGGCGGGAGGCATCCCCAGTCCAGTATACCTTGGTGCTTGCTGACAAGGTTGGTC
This sequence comes from Haemaphysalis longicornis, assembly GCF_048455015.1. NCBI lineage: Eukaryota > Metazoa > Arthropoda > Arachnida > Ixodida > Ixodidae > Haemaphysalis > Haemaphysalis longicornis. The sequence goes on from NW_027526422.1 coordinate 151,290,258, forward strand.
TTTTCCACCAGCATGTGCCAGATACATAGAAGGAAATAATAATAATCAATCAATCAATCAATCAATCAATCAATCAATCAATCAATCAATCAATCAATCAATCAATCAATCAATCAATCAATCAATCAATCAATTAATCAATCAATCATGTTTATTTACGTGCCCAGGAACAGCCAGAGGCCTGAGTGCTGGCGCACGGATAGTTACATGAAAACAAAATACAAGAAACATATTGCAAGAAACAAACAAGCGACAAGACACACACAAATTGAAGTAGCGAAAATTACAGAAAAAAAGCACAGGCGGAGCCTGGGTACAGGTAAAAAAGAAAAAATAAGATTCCTTTGTGGCTCAGCTTATTGTAATGAATACACAAGCAGAGAACAAAGTTTGACAGTAAGACGACAAAAACAATGACAAGAGTATAGAGACAAATGATAAGACAAGCATGATAAGTAAACAGTTTCGAAAATAGGCAACTATATTGGTTAATCAAAACCGCAGAGAAACCAAATTTCAGCAATAAAAAAAAAGAAAAACGAAAGGAAGAGATATCATAGATGTTTAACATACTGTGTTCAACAGCGCAGTACGGTAAATTGTAAAGGAGCTTTGAAAGATGTCAAGGCGTTCAGAGAAGCGGTTGTAGCAATTCTGTATTCTGCGCACAGGAGAATGATTGGAGTTCGATGCGACCTGGTGGGCCTTTGTGGAACACTAAATTCTAAACAGTTAAGCAGGTCCGCGCAAGAAAGGTCACCATGAACAATTTTGTGAAGAAATGCAAGGTCTGCACGCATACGTCTGCAGGTCAACGAAGGGATCGAAGGAACTATGGGTAAGTCAGAATCAGGATGAAAACTGTGATTGTGATGACGGTGCTTAAATATGGATAAAAACCTCTTCTGCACACGTTCTATTAATTCACTACTAGATTTGGAGATGCCGTTCCAGGCAACAGAAGCATATTCTAACTGGGGGATACATATTGCATTGTATAGCATTAGAAATGGATCTGGAGAAGAGAATTCCTTAGTAATCCGACACACATTTCCAAGACTTCGGAGCGCTCGCCTAGTGATGAGCCTAATATGAGAAGAAAAAGAGAGGGTACTGTCAAAAAGAACCCCGAGGTCCTTTATCTCCTCAACCCTTTGCAAAGGAGCTCCCTCTATACTGTAGGAAAACAGGAGACGATGGGTTTTCGGGCTGTACGTGACAACCTTTGTTTTAGCTGGATTTAAAATTAGACAGTTTTTGCTGCACCAGACCGATAATTCCGACACATCCCTCTGCAAGGCACAGCAGTCCTGAAAACTGCTAATGTGCCTAAATAGTTTGACATCATCAGCATAGAGAAGAAATGAAGATTTTGTTAACACTGTTGACACATCATTGATAAAGATAGAAAACAATGGTGGACCCAGCACAGAACCCTGAGGTACACCACTCGTTGCAGTGTAAACACTAGACCTTTTGAAGTTTACATCTACGTAAAAGGACCGGTCAAGGAGATAGTTGGACAACAAGGCCACAAGGCTTGCATCAACACCGAACATAGTAAGCTTGTTAATTAATAATTGATGGTTCACTACATCAAACGCCTTACTGAGGTCAAAATAAATAACACCCAACTGGCCGTTTTCACAAACTGCAGCCGAAGCCTGTGTCATGAAGCTTGCAAGATTTGTAACGGTCGATCGATCCGAGAAAAAGCCGTGCTGATTTGGTATCAGAACGTTCTTGACGCAGGCAGCAAGAACGTTGTGCAGAGCTGATTCAAAGAGTTTTGAGGCGACACAAAGGAGGGAGATTTGGCGATAGTTAGTAACGGCTGACTTATCACCAGACTTAAATATTGGAAAAATTTGAGCAATCTTCCATGCACGAGGAAATTTGCCGAAAAGTAAAGTTATTATAAATGGAAGTTAAGACAGGCACAAAAATGTTGCCGTAAGCCTTGATGAGGGCTGCTGGAATTCCATCTGCACCACAGGAAAATGACGGTTTCATCCGTTTAAGGCTATCATTGACAAGGTTTTCGTCGAACATAAGTGTACTAAAATTAGACATATTATTAAACGATAGGCGTTCGTCGTGACCATCTGGCAGTTGAAAGGCAGAATGAAAGTACTGAGCAAAGCTCGTGGCAACATTCTCAACCTGTTCCCCATCGGAATTAAGCAGGCTAATGTGTTCTTTAGACGCCTTAGAACGGCCGCGTACATACCTCCAGAATTCAGCCGGTTTCTGAGACGCAGCAGCCTCTAACGATTCTATATAGAGCTGGTGGTCACGCCGGTAGAGGATTTTACAAAGTGAGCGATACCGACTAAACTCCGCTTTCCACTTGTCAAGCCCAGAATGCTTGGCCTTTTTGTGGGCGCTGTCCTTAAGTTTAAGCGAACTTCGAAGTTCTTCAGAAAACCAGTGGGGAAATTTGGAAGGAACATGCTTATAACAAGGGATGTACTGTTCCATGCCACTCCTGACGATTTCGGTAAAACGTCGAACCTGTTCGTCAACATCATTAACATCAAAAACACTAGACCATTCAGCAGATGAATAAAAGTGATACAGGCCAAGATAATCTCCACGCTTGAAATCATATCGCGGGACTGCACATTTGTCAACACCGCCAGAGCGATGCTGGGTCGCGACCGAGACAGAAACAATAAGAGGGGGGTGAAACTTGTCGGGGTGCACAAGGGATATTTCGGAGGCACACATTTGTACGTTTTTTAAGTTTGAGAAGCACACATCTAGAACATTACCACATGGAGGTGAACGATTGAAAATCTAATAGCATGCTGCATTTCTGCGCTGCATAATGGTTTTTGTGCTCAAAGGAAAGACTGTTCCAGCGAATACCTGGGGTGTTGAAGTCCCCAAGTATAATGAGCTTATGGTTGGAGTGTGCATTTGAGATATTTTCTATGGATGTGCGTGTTCGATTAAATTCAGAAGGTAATACATCCGGGGATATATAGAATGCACCGATGAGTAGCTTCTCGCCCCTCGTGAGGCCTACCTCAAGCCAGACTGATTCGTCTAGGGTCTCGAGGTCAGCACGCCGCATGCACTGCACTGAGTGATCAACGGCAATGAGAACCCCGCCACCTTTTTGTTTAGGTTCAGTTAATTTTCTGTCGCTTCTAAAGATTTGACAGTTAGAAGGAAAATAGTCGGAAGACGAGATATCATCGGAAAGCCAGGTTTCACTAATGACAATTACAGAAAATTTAGAACATACAATATTCTAATAAATTCAGAGGACTTAGTTCGTAGACCTCGAGTGTTTTGATAGTATATGTCGAGACTATCGTACTTACTGATCATTTTCAGTTATTTCACAGCTGTGCAGCATACCAGGGTGGACCTTGCCTTGGAACGGCTTGAAAAGGCAGCCTTTTGGCCACATAGACGGGTCGCTCAGGCGCCTAAAACACTCCTCGTTAACAGTTACGCAAAAAGAAGAATAGGAGTCGTACTTGGTCCTAATGCGTTTGCACGACAATGGCGTAACTTGCACAGTTGACAAGTGGGCCAACAGTTGAGCAGATGTGGTGTTAGCCGACAGTTTTGAAACAAAGATGGCCCTGGAGCTCGGTGGTCGGTGTACCACAACCAACTGAGAAGCTTCCGACGCACCCACGCGGGGAGGGCTCCTTTTCTTCTGCAAGTTCGTCGGCGGGCCATTTAACGCAGTGTTGGACCTTGGAGGCGGGGGCAGAGGGTAGACCGAAGGGGAAACCAAAGTGCTCAAGGCCGTAGCAGGTTGACTACTGGGGCGTTCAATGAACGGCGAAGCGGTGGTAGAGGACAAGAGGGGGGCACCTTCACCAGCTGCACCGGCGGCGGCTTCGGCGAACGACGACCTCGTAGGGATACCAGACTGCGGTGACGTCACCGGCGGCATGGAAGGATTAGCAGGCTTTGGGGGAGCAGGCGGAGAAGGCGGGGGACGCGCGAGCTCCCCTCGCAGGCAGCGAACCTCCTCACGCAGGGAAGCGACGATTGCAGCCTGCTGGGCAAGCCCAGCCACATTGTCCCGTCGCAGAAGCCGGTTCTCCTCGCGCAGCTCGGTGACTACATCGCCGAGAAAGGCAAAGCTGGCGCAGGCTTCAGAGAGGAGATTTCTCAGGGCAGCGACCTCTGCGCATAGGTCTGCAGAAGGGACGAGGCTTGCTCCGACAGGGGACGCCACTCGTTCGGCCGGGATGTTCGCTGGCTGACCGTCTTCGCTGGTTTGCTCACCGCGGTCGCTATAGGCCGAGCGGGTGACGCCGCAGCCACACAGAGATTACACACGAACGGCTGCTCACCGGAGATCAGACACTGCAGTTCCTCGTCCGGAAGAACAATGTACTTTCCGTGCGCACGGCGTTTACACGCAGAACATCGAAAAAACTCCTGCCTGCCGAAGAAAGCGAGGCAGCAGAGGAGACACTTGTCCTTACTTGGCGCCATCATGCGGCCTAATAATAACAATAATAATAATAATAATAATAATAATAATAATAATAATAATAATAATAATAATAATAATAATAATAATAATAATAATAATAATAATAATAATAATAATAATAATAATAATAATCATAATGATAATCAATTTATTTTCAATGCCCAGGAAGGACAGTGATGTCTTAGTGCTGGTACACTAACAAACATAAAAACAAACAAAATGACATGATATACATACAACACGTATCACTAAAAGTACGCTACACTAATAGAAGCACAAAGAACGGTAGTAACAATGATATTACACTCTATGGACGGAAGAGTTAGCCACAAATAATGTACTAGTTAAGTGAACATACAGCCAATTAGAAGATAGTGAGGTAAGGATAAAAGCTATACAAACTAGAAGTTGAATAAAACGCAGTAACGAGCAAACAAAGGAAGGTGGCATAGCAAGATTATGTGAACGGAGTAAGACATATCCTGTTAGCTACAAACAGCACTACTCAGCCCTGCACGAAACTGGGCCAGGGAGCCATTAAAAACATCCAATTTGTCCCCAAGAAAGTTGTACAGGCTTTGCAGTCGGTGGATAGGCGAGTGACGACTACTAGTTGCACCAGTATGGAATGGATAGCGCGATCGCGTGCACTTCTGGGGAACTCGGAGCATAAGCTGGGACAGAAGTTCTGGGCAGGAAATGACCCCGTGTAGTAGCTTGTGCAGAAAAAGATCAGCTCGATCACGCCTAGAACTCAAAGGAATCAGCTTAGGTAGCTGATGTTGACTAGAGGACGAAACAGAACTGCGTCCTAGCTGGTGTTTATATATTGGCAGGAATTTTTTCTGCACTCGTTCAAGATACTGGTGGTTGGACTGGCAGGTTCCATTCCAAACGACAGATGAGTATTCTAATTGGGTATTCTAATGAGTATTCTAATAATAATAATAATAATTAATCAATCAATCAATCAATCAACCTTTATTTTTGGCGCCCAGGAACAACCCTAAAGTCTTGGTACTGGTACACCATATACAAGCATTCATAAAAACAAACTAAAATCAAGACAACACAACACAGAAAACCATATATATGAAAGAAACAATAAGGTAAAAATAGTTACAGAGATCCCAGAATGCAAAACAGCAAAAAAAAAAAAGGAAGCCTAGTGTTAGAAGCCATGACACCCGGCCAGCAAAACGTTGAAGGCACGTGAAAAATTGAAAATACACAAGCAAATACTCAATGCACATGACGGAGATAGATTATACACATAAAACAAAGGTTTTGTAACAAAATGTTAGGAAGTTTCAAAATGGAAAAACGAAGTTCAGCGTTACAAGCACTGACACCTAAACCGACAGAAATTCAAGCAACACAAAATCAGGAAAAGTGAAAAACAAACAAGCAAGATGATGATTTGCATAAAATAAATACGGAACAGAAATACGGCACATAAATGACATAAAGGCACTTAAGCTACAACAGTTTTCAATTCATTAGAGAACAAAGACAAAGAGCTCTGGAATATAATAATCAATCAATCAATCAATCAATCAATCATGTTTATTTACGTGCCCAGGAACAGCCAGAGGCCTGAGTGCTGGCGCACGGATAGTTATATGAAAACAAAATACAAGAAACATATTGCAAGAAACAAACAAGCGACAAGACACACACATATTGAAGTAGCGAAAATTACAAAAATAAAGCACAGGCGGAGCCTGGGTACAGGTAAAAAAGAAAAAAGAAGATGCCTTTGTGGCTCAGCTTATTGTAATGAATACACAACAAGCAGAGAACAAAGTTTGACACTAAGACGACAAAAACAATGACAAGAGTATAGAGACAAATGATAAGACAAGCATGATAAGTAAACAGTTTCAAAAACAGGCAACTATATTGGTTAAACAGAACCGCAGAGAAACCAAATTTCAGCAATAAAAAAAAAGAAAAACGAACGACAGAGATATTATAGATGTTTAACATACCGTTTTCAACAGCGCAGTACGGTAAATTGTAAAGGAGCTTTGAAAGATGTCAAGGCGTTCAGAGAAGCGGTTGTAGCAATTCTGTATTCTGCGCACTGGAGAATGATTGGAGTTGCGCGCAGCAGTCAAGAAAGGGCGATGCGACCTGGTGGGCCTCTGTGGAACACTAAACTCTAAACAGTTAAGCAGGTCCGCGCAAGAAAGGTCACCATGAACAACTTTGTGAAGAAATGTAAGGTCTGCACGCATACGTCTGCAGGTCAACGAAGGAATGGAAGGAACTATGGGTAAGTCAGAATCAGGACCCGGACTGTGATTGTGATGACGGTGCTTAAATATGGATAAAAACTTCTTCTGCACACGTTCTATTAATTCACTACTAGATTTGGAGATGCCGTTCCAGGCAACAGAAGCATATTCTAACTGGGGGATACATATTGCATTGTATAGCATTAGAAATGGATCTGGAGAAGAGAATTCCTTTGTAATCCGACACACATTTCCAAGACTTCGGAGCGCTCGCCGGGTGATGAGCCTAATATGAGAAGAAAAAGAGAGGGTACTGTCGAAAAGAACTCCGAGGTCCCTAATCTCCTCAACCCTTTGCAAAGGAGCTCCCTCTATACTGTAGGAAAACAGTAGACGATGGGTTTTCCGGCTGTACGTGACAACCTTTGTTTTAGCTGGATTTAAAATTAGACAGTTTTTGCTGCACCAGACCGATAATTCCGACACATCCCTCTGCAAGGCACAGCAGTCCTGAAAACTGCTAATGTGCCTAAATAGTTTTACATCATCAGCATAGAGAAGAAATGAAGATTTTGTTAACACTGTTGACACATCATTGATAAAGATAGAAAACAATAGTGGACCCAGCACAGAACCCTGAGGTACACCACTCGTTGCAGTGTAAACACTAGACCTTTTGAAGTTTACATCTACGTAAAAGGACCGGTCAAGGAGATAGTTGGACAACAAGGCAACAAGGCTTGCATCAACACCGGACATAGTAAGCTTGTTAATTAATAATTTATGGTTCACTACATCAAACGCCTTACTGAGGTCAAAATAGATAACATCCAACTGGCCGTTTTCACAAACTGCAGCCGAAGCCTGTGTCATGAAGCTTGCAAGATTTGTAACCGTCGATCGACCCGAGAAAAAGCCGTGCTGATTTGGTATCAGAACGTTCTTGACGCAGGCAGCAAGAACGTTGTGCAGAGCTGACTCAAAGAGTTTTGAGGCGACACAAAGGAGTGAGATTGGGCGATAGTTGGTAACGGCTGACTTATCACCAGACTTAAATATTGGAAAAAATCGAGCAATCTTCCATGCACGAGGAAATTTGCCGAAAAGTAAACAGTTATTATAAATGGAAGTTAAGACAGGCACAAAAATGTTGCCATAAACCTTCATGAGGGCTGCTGGAATTCCGTCTGCACCACAGGAAAATGACGGTTTCATCCGTTTAAGGCTATCATTGACAAGTTTTTCATCGAACATAAGTGTACTAAAATTAGACATATTATTAAACGATAGGCGTTCGTCGTGACCATCTGGCAGTTGAAAGACAGAATGAAAGTACTGAGCAAAGCTAGTGGCGACATCCTCAACCTGTTCCCCATCGGAATTAAGCAGGCTAATGTGTTCTTTAGACTCCTTAGAACGGCCGCGTACATACCTCCAGAAGTCAGCCGGTTTCTGAGACGCAGAAGCCTCTAACGACTCTATATAGAGCTGGTGGTCACGCCGGTAGAGGCTTTTACAAAGTGAGCGATACCGACTAAACTCCGCTTTCCACTTGTCGAGCCCAGAACGCTTGGCCTTTTTGTGGGCGCTGTCCTTAAGTTTAAGCGAACTTCGAAGTTCTTTAGAGAACCAATGGGGAAATTTGGAATGAACAGGCATATAACAAGGGATGTACTTTTCCATGCCACTCCTGACAATTTCGGTAAAACGTCGAACCTGTTCGTCAACATCATTGACATCAAAAACACTAGACCATTCAGCAGATGAATAAAAGTGATAGGGCCCAACATAATCTCCACGCTTGAAAGCATATCGCGGGACTGCACAATCGTCAACACCACCATAGCAATGCTGGCCAGCGACAGAGACAGAGACAATAAGAGGGGGGTGAAACTTGTCGGGGTGTACAAGAGATATTTCGGAGGCACACACTTCTACGTTTTTCAAGTTCGAGAAGCACACATCTAGGAAATTACCACAGAAGTTTTCTATGTGACAGAACTGCTGCAAGGAGGTGAATGATTGAAAATCTAATAACATGGTGCATTTCTGCGCTGCATAATGGTTTTTATGCTGAAATGAAAGACTGTTCCAGTGAATACCTGGGGTGTTGAAGTCCCCAAGTATAATTAGCTTATGGTTGGAGTGTGAATTGGAAACATTTTCAATAGATGTGAGCTTTAGATTATATTCAGCAGGTAAAATATCCGGGGTTATATAGAATGCACCGATGAGCAGCTTCTCGCCCCTCTTGAGGCCTACCTCAAGCCAGACTGATTCCTCAGTCTCGAGGTCTGCACGCCGCACGCATTGCACTGAGCGATCGATGGCAATGAGAACACCGCCACCCTTTTGCTTGGGCCCAGTTAACTTTCTGTCACTTCTAAAAATTTCATAGGTCGGAGGAAAATAGTCGGAAGATGAGATATCATCGCAAAGCCAAGTTTCAGTAATAACAATAGTAGAAAATTTGGAGCACACAACATTTCTAAGAAATTCGGAGGACTTAGTACGTAGACCCCGAGTACGTAGACCCCGAGCAATAATAATAATAATAATAATAATAATCAATCAATCAATCAATCAATCAATCAATCATGTTTATTTACGTGCCCAGGAACAGCCAGAGGCCTGAGTGCTGGCGCACGGATAGTTATATGAAAACAAAATACAAGAAACATATTGCAAGAAACAAACAAGTGACAAGACACACACATATTGAAGTAGCGAAAATTACAAAAATAAAGCACAGGCGGAGCCTGGGTACAGGTAAAAAAGAAAAAAGAAGATGCCTTTGTGGCTCAGCTTATGGTAATCAATACACAACAAGCAGAGAACAAAGTTTGACAGTAAGACAACAAAAACAATGACAAGAGTATAGAGACAAATGATAAGACAAGCATGATAAGTAAACAGTTTCAAAAACAGGCAACTATATTGGTTAAACAGAACCGCAGAGAAACCAAATTTCAGCAATAATAAAAAAAAGAAAAACGAACCACAGAGATATCATAGATGTTTAACATACTGTGTTCAACAGCGCAGTACGGTACATTGTAAAGGAGCTTTGAAAGATGTCAAGGCGTTCAGAGAAGCGGTTGTAGCAATTCTGTATTCTGCGCACTGAAGAATGATTGGAGTTGCGCGCAGCGGTCAAGAAAGGGCGATGCGACCTGGTGGGCCTCTGTGGAACACTAAACTCTAAACAGTTAAGCAGGTCCGCTCAAGAAAGGTCACCATGAACAACTTTGTGAAGAAATGTAAGGTCTGCACGCATACGTCTGCAGGTCAACGAAGGAATGGAAGGAACTATGGGTAAGTCAGAATCAGGACCCGGACTGTGATTGTAATAATAATAATAATAATAATAATCAATCAATCAATCAATCAATCAATCAATCATGTTTATTTACGTGCCCAGGAACAGCCAGAGGCCTGATAATAATAATAATAATAATAATAATAATAATAATAATAATAATCAATCAATCAATCAATCAATCAACCTTTATTTTTGGTGCCCAGGAACAACCCTAAGGTCTTGGTACTGGTACACCATATACAAGCATTCATAAAAACAAACTAAAATCAAGACAACACAACACAGAAAACCGTATATATGAAAGAAACAATAAGATAAAAATAGTTACAGAGATCCCAGAAAGCAAAACAGCAAAACAGCAAAAAAAAAAAAAAAAGGAAGCCTAGTGTTAGAAGCCATGACACCCGGCCAGCAAAACGTTGAAGGCACGTGAAAAATTGAAAATACACAAGCAAATACTCAATGCACATGACGGAGATAGATTATACACATAAAACAAAGGTTTTGTAACAAAATGTCAGGAAGTTTCAAAATGGAAAAACGAAGTTCAGCGTTACAAGCACTGACACTTAAACCGACAGAAATTCAAGCAACACAAAATCAGGAAAAGTGAAAAACAAACAAGCAAGATGATGATTTGCATAAAATAAATACGGAACAGAAATACGGCACATAAATGACATAAAAGCACTTAAGTTACAACAGTTTTCAATTCATTAGAGAACAAAGACAAAGAGCTCTGGAATATATCAAGACGATCAGAATATTCATTATATGCACATTGTATTCTGCAGATGGACGAGCATCGTTTACTTAAAGCATCTGTTCTGAAAGTTCGAAATCTTCGGAAAAGTTTGTTCGGCAAGTTGACATTGATAAGTGCAACCAAGTCATCACACAAAATATCACCATGAAGAAGTTTATAAAGAAAGATAATGTCAGCTCTCATTCGTCGACACCAAAGGGAAGGAATACTTTTGAGACAAGACGTGCTGCCGTTTGCGTCTTCTTGTACATGACGGAAACGGTGCCTAAAGATAGAAAGGAACTTATTTTGAACCCTTTCGATGCGGTCACTATTGGACTTGCAAGTTCCATTCCAAACAACAGAACCGTATTCGAGAAGAGGTAAGCACAGAGCCGAATACAACTTTAAGAAAGGAAGAGGACTTTTAAACTCTCTAGAATACCTGCAGACAGCACCCAGACATCGAAGAGAGCGTCCGGTAATTTGTGTAACGTGGGAAGAGAAAGTCAGTGAAGAATCAAATAGTACTCCCAAGTCCCGAATTTCGGTCACCCTCGGCAGTGCAGTGCTTGCTATTTTATAGGAGTATTGCAGCTGTTGAGTTTTCCTACTATAGGAAACAACTTTCGTTTTTGAGGGGTTCAAAATTAAGTCGTTTTTGGTGCACCAACGATGGAATGACACGATATCAGCCTGAAGAGAATTACAGTCCTGAACATTACGCACTTCTCTGAAGATTTTCACATCATCAGCATACAACAAAAAAGGAGAATTTTTAATGGCAGAAGCAACATCGTTAATGAAAATGGAAAAAAGAAGGGGGCCCAGAACGGAGCCCTGGGGTACACCACTGGTTGCTTTGTACCTAAATGATGTTTGATCATTAACACTTACATAGCAATATCGCTCCTGGAGATAGCAACGTATAAGACCCACTAAGGAAGCGTGAACATCTAACAGAATGAGCTTGGCAAGCAATAACGAGTGGTTGACTACATCAAAGGCCTTGCTCATGTCACAGTAGACCGCATCAAGCTGGCTTCTACCAATGACTGCTGGGACAGCCTGCTCCATGAAGCATGCGAGGTTTGTGGAAGTTGAGCGACCACGCATGAAGCCATGTTGATTAGGAATGAGAACGTGTTTAAGTGAGAAAGACAAGACCTTATGAAGAGATAACTCGAATATTTTAGAGGCAGAACAAAGAAGCGACACTGGCCTATAGTTCATGGGGTCGGTTTTTGGGCCTGACTTGAAAACAGGGAATACACGACAGATTTTCCATGATCGAGGGTACGTGCCAGACCGGAGACAGTTATTAAATATTGAGGTGAACACAGGAACAAATATATTTGCATACGTTTTTAGAATTGCAGCAGGAATACCATCTGGCCCAGAAGAAAACGAGGGCTTTAGCCGCTTGATGCTGGCCCGCACGATGTTCTCATCCAATTGGAAACAAGCGGAGTAACCGTCCTGGTGACAAGAGACGCTGCCGTCATCACTACCACCGCTAAGCCCAAACAAAGAAGAAAACTGACGAGCAAAGCAGTCGGCCGCATCTGCAACCTCATCACCGTTGGAATCCAGTAGACGAATAGATTCTTTCGTTGTACTAGATCTAGAATGAATGTACTTCCAGAAGGCTCCCGGCTGATGAGTTGCTTTAGCTTCAACTGACGCCAGGTACAAAGCATGATCACGTTTGTGCAATATTTTGCATAGGGCACGTAGGCGCCGGAACTCCTGAACGAACTGATTCGCACCAGAGCGCTTCATCTTTCTGTGCGCGCGTTCTTTGAGTTTCAGGGCATCCCGCAATTCAGAAGAAAACCAGTGTGGGAACTTTAACTTCTTTGGTAAATATTGCGGGATGTATTTCTTCATACCCAAAAGCACAATCTCAGTAAAACGGTCAACTTGTTCATTGACATCAGAGTGGTCAATGACTGTTGACCAAGGGGCAGCAGAAAAGTAGCCATACAGCCCAACGTAATCTCCCCGGGCGAAAGCGTAGCGAGGTTGCGCATTGCTTGAAATTACAGAACGGTGGAGCATTGTAGGAAGGCAACAGGAAATAGAAAGAGGAGGATGATATTTGTCGGGTATTACTAAAGCACAATCAGAGCGCGACACATTAACGCCATCGAAGTTTGAAAAGCACAGGTCCAGAATGTTTCCACTGCAGTTTTTTATGTGATTGCGCTGTGCCATGGAAGTGAAAGACGAAAAATCTAGTAACCTATTACCCTTCTGTTGAAAGTGGTGGTTGTAGTGGGAACAGGTGAGGTGGCTCCACTGAACGCCAGGAGCGTTAAAATCTCCAAGGAGGAGGACCTTGAGGTCGCAATGAGTAGTGAGCACCTGTTCAATGGAGGAGACTAACTTATTGAACGCGTCAGGAACTACATCAGGAGGAACGTAAAAAACACCAACTAGAAGTTTTTCAGTTTTAGAGATATGAATTTCGACCCATAAAGACTCACCTACGTTTTCAATATCGCTACGTAGCACACACGGGAGAGATTTGTTAACTGCGAGAAGTACACCGCCCCCCTTTTGTTTGCATCCAGTTAAGGCACGATCATTACGATATACATGGTAATTTTGAGGAAAATAGTCATTGGATAGAATATCAGGGCACAACCAAGTTTCAGATATAGCTATTAACGGAAAGCAAGAAGCCAGAACATTACCAAAAAATTCAGTCGCCTTAGTTCGAAGACCTCGCACGTTCTGATAAAAAACATCTAAACTAGTCATTATTCTTTTTCTGATGTGTTGCGCTCAGAGCTGTGAAGCATGCCTTCGCGAAACATGCCTCGAAACTCCTTAAAGAGGCAGTCTTTCGGCCAAACAGCCGAAAGCCGAAATAATAATAATAATAATAATAATAATAATAATAATAATAATAACTCGGGCAGCATAACAGTAACACGGCATAGGATGTGGAGGGAGGAGATGTTAAAGAAAAGATGTTGCCGATGACATGTACGTTTAGGTCTTAAGATGTAAGGCGCGATAGCGTTACTTCAGCATGAAGGGAGCGTTTTGGATTGGAGTCGGCCAATACCAATTTATGCTTTCCGAGATGTTCAGTTCAGCGACGATACATAGACTCGCCGCAAGGATCACTGCGGCACAGGAAAGGCCGACGACATTTCCGTAGTGTGTGGCCGAAAGGTTGCGGCTGCGCTGGGTTGGTCAATTTGTCAGTGTCTCACCGTATTTATTCTCTAGCGTTTTGGGCTAACTAAATGTTTTGGTTTATTTACAACAAACACACACACACACACACACACACACACACACACACACACACACACACACACACACACACACACACACACACACACACGCACAGAGAGAGAGAGAGAGAGAGAGAGAGAGAGAAGAGGGAGAAAGAGGGAGAGAGTCAGAGCTTGGTTGAGTAAAATTTAATGGAAGTTGTTTGCCCCTGAGCATATCCTTGAATATGACCACATCGCGTGAAAAGGGTGGGCGTTTGCCCTCATTTAGCACAGTTTAAGGTTAATGTCGCACGTTTTTTACTTAACCTCTTCGCCCATTTAGACTTGTGAATATGTGCCTGTGAATACCGCGCCTATAGTTTGCAGTTATTCTGCGCTTAGATCCTTGTGTGGCACGGGGAAGGATGGTGTTCCTAGGCGTAGGATGAGAAGTTGCCTATATTTTTCGAGAAGAGAAGTGGGGTAGTCGTGGTCAACCTGCAGCACGGTATGTGATTTGGCGCGGATCTTCGTTGGTTGCATCGTTCCCTGGTTTTAATGTGACGTGAACTTTCATCTTGATTGTTTAGGTACTATGCCTGCAGCCAGAGACTAATGGCCTTGTGAGCATGTGTAACGATGTTTAAGCACATAGGTACACAGTTCCGTTAGGCGGAATGTAAAGACGGTATCCGCTTTCGTTTCCTGTGCGTGGAGGGTAATGAAGTCACAGCGATTGACACTGTAGTACACTGCGACAATTGGTGCCTTTGTCCTTTTAAACGTCCCGGCGCCGGCGTATACTGTGCTTTCGTAGTGTTAGAGAGAGATAGATAGATAGAGAGAGAGAGAGAGAGAGAGAGAGAGAGAGAGAGAGAGAGAGAGAGAGAGAGAGAGAGAGAGAGAGAGAGAGAGAGAGAGAGAGAGAAGCTCTTTATTAGAAGAAAGCAGAGAGGTCTGCAGGCATGTATTCGCCTACATGCTACTCTGCGGGGATGGGGTGGAGGAGGTAAAGGCCCTAAAGAAAGTAGGGCGAAAGAGAGGGGAAAAAAGAAGAGGTAAAAAAGAAGGCTACATGGAGTGTTCCGTCGGTCACGTAAAAGTCCAGGTGTTCTCGCAGGATGACGATGTGGAGTTCTACAGTGTCTCTGCGACGCCGATGTCGTGTAAATAATCAAACAGTGCATCTAACACTTTTCGCTGGGATGATGGAGATGACCATGGTCCAAGAAGAGCTTTCAATGATAAAAGTCCATTGTTGAGGCACTCGATCTTCTTGGCGAGGTCGTTCCTTTCCTGTTTGTACGCCGGACACTCTAATAAAACGTGTTCAGTAGTTTCTGGCAAACCACAGTTATCACAGTAAGGGTTTGTGGTTTGACCGAGGCGATGTCGGTAGGAGTTCGTAAGTGCTGCGTTGAGGCGCAGCCGATGGTAGAGCGCCTCAAGTCGACGTGGGATTCGCTCTGGGAGCCTCATTCTCAGCTTTCCTCGAAACAATTTGAACCAACCTTTTCGGCTGTTCTTGTGCAGGTCTTGGTCTATGTTTTTCGGTGGCGGGAGGGCTTTAATCGAGAGCCGCTGGATTGGTGACATATCCATCATGGCGTCCAGACGTTTTCTCTCTGGAGTTGCAGCATATATTCCAAAGGATGGCCGGTCCCAAATTCTTCCCAGGGCTCCTTTTGTGCTAGTAAAATGGCCTCTCAGATATATTCAAAGGTATTACAAGACAATTTAGGACCTGTGCGGTGATCTTGAAAATCGAGAAGCGGGTGCACCTGGCTGTCCTATCTGCTGTTGTGACAATGGTGCTTATTTGGCTTTCTTCAGTGCGGGTAATTTTCTGGTACGGCAGGGTGACCGATATCCGACTCGTGATCACTGCCTATAAGTTTTTGTTTTGTTTCTTCTTTTATTCCTGCTCTCCTGTGTATCGGGGTTTTACAATGTAAACCTAATGTTTAATTATTCCTTGTATTTTTGCGACTGCGCGATCGGCTCAGCCGCTTCTCTGTATGGCCATGCCAACAATTCTTACGTGACTGCTTCCTGACACCACATGCTGACATATTTTCAGGTTTTGTAGATTGTCCGCGTAGCGCCATTAATTGTTTACCTAAGGGAGCTTGCGTGCAATTAAGGCCCAAAAAATTCGAAAAATCATTTCAAATTTCTCGCAATTAGAAGCCATACACTCGGTATTATTATTTTTTTTTATTGCGAGGCATTTTATTTGGTTTCTGTTGCTAATCTAGGTTTCCCAGGGATTTAAGTGTCTGGCGTTAACCTTTCGCACGTGTTTTACTTAGGTAACACAATGTCAGCGCCGGTATTAGTACAGATTTTACAGGGGGTTTGGGCGTAAGTTGCGGGCGCAGCCAGCGACCATATGTGCCGAGCATGCGACTATACTCGGGAACAAGTTAAGAACGGCAATAGCTCATGTACGGTATCGCTCCGCCAAAGCTACGGACCCGGGTGACAACGGGCGCGCGCGTTTTGAAAGAAGATTGCTATGAATGCGCCATATTGCCTGCCTCTTCTCAATTAGTTAATTTGTCGTCACTACAGTAGTTTATACGCATATTAAGTCCACAAAATCAGGAAAATGGATCGTGACATGTTCAAAATATTCCCAGTAACGCAATACTTGCGCCGCGCGGAGTAGCATCCGGCTGCGGTGACGAGGAACAGCGGGCAACTTCCGTTGCCGTTCTTAAGTTGTAACCGGGTATATTTAAGGGGCGTAGAACGAACATCACGCGCAAGCGTGGCGCCTGCTTGAGTCACGTATCTTTTCTTTCGTCTCGGCCGTAGTATCATTGTCATCCTTTCCACAATCTAAAGTTGTCCCTGCTCTGTACTGCCGCTTCAGGCGAACCCTCGTATCTGGCTGCTTCAGTTATAGTTTCCGGTTTGCAGGGGTGACGTGCTTCCGGGGACGCTTGATGAGCACGGCTGTTAGCGGACGGCTAGCAGGCACGGAAAAACCGAAAAATGAGCCGAATAACGCTGTCGCGTTAAAAACATTTAAACGATTAAAAATCGGCTCAAGTATCTCATATATGCCTCCGT